>NC_091630.1:25869917-26172948 GCF_027580195.1 Bos mutus | reverse complement strand
ATAAACACAGTAAGTGCCAACACTGAGATGAAAGAGATGTCAGAATTATCTAACAAAGATTATAAAGTAACCACCACAAAAATGCTTCAACAAACAATTACAAATATATTTGAAAAAAATTTAAAAACTAGAATCTTAGCAAAGGAATAGAGGTATAAAGTACTATCAAATATAAATTTTAGAACTGAAAAATACAAGAACTGCAATTAAAAAAACTCAATTGACAGGCTTAACAGAAGCATGGAAGTGACAGAGGAAGAATCAGCCAACTAGATGATCAAACAATAAAAATTATCCAATATGAACAATTAAAGAAAGAAATAAACTAAAAAAAGAAAAAAACTTCAGGGATCTGTGAAACTATAGAAAATGATCTACCATTCATGTCACTGAATTTCCAGAAGGGAAGGAGAGAGGGGATAAGAATGCAAAAGCACTCAAAGAAATAACAGTTGAAAACTTTCCAAATTTTGCAGAAGACAAAATCTGACAGATTCAAGCATCTAAGTGAACCCCAAACAAAGAAATTCATACCAAGATACATCATAGTCAAACTATGAAAGTCAAATTTGAAAGCAGAGAGAGGGAAAGAGAAATAATACCATATGAATAGGGCAAAAGTCAACTAATAGCAGAATACTCATCAGAAACCATGGAGGCCAGAAGGAAGTTGAACAATATTTTTAAGTGTTGAAAGAATGTCAATCCAGAGCTCTATACCCAGTGAAAATATCCTTCAGGAATGAAGGGAAATCAGACATTCTCAGATGAAAGAAATCTAAGAGAATTTGTTATCGGAAGCCTACTCTAAAAGAAGAGCTAGAAGAAGTACTCTAAATAGAAAGAAAAAGATTTAAAAAAAAAAAATCAAGAAGGAAGAAAGCATATGGGAAGCAAAAATATGGGTTAATACAATAGGCCTTCATTCACCTCTTTCTAAATTATCTTTGAGACTTGAAGCATAGTTCTAAATGTAGGTAGAGGAAACACTTAAGATAATTATATTATAAATGGAGGAGAATAAAGGAATACAATGGGAGGGAAGGTTTGTATACTTCATTCTCATTGGTCAAATGATAACATCAGTAGACTGTGTTAAGTTAGGTAAATGCAATACCTACAAACCTGATAAAAAGTGTTATAAAAAGACATATTAAAATCCATAAGAGATGCACCCAAATGGAACCCTAAGAAACACTCAACCCTCAAGTAATCCACAGAAGGAAGGCAAAGAGAAACACAGACATAAAAACAGAGACAACAAAAACAAAATGATATTGTTTTCATACCAGTGAGAGTAAATGATGGGGGCATCCACCTCTCCCACAGATTTTGGATCTGGCCTCTGAGATGAGTTTCAAGTTGTATGACATTGTACTCCCAGTGGCTGTGCACTAGAACATCAGACTGCTACAAAAAGGGCAGGGATTTTGGCCAGCTCCTGGGCATTGAACACAATTCACTAAGGCCAACTTCATTCATCCCAGGCTCCCTTCTGCACAGTTAGTGCAGGAAGACAAAATTGTGCTGAACCAGGGTTCCTCTGCCCTCAAACAATTCACTATCCCTTTGACACACCCTGGAAGGTAATCTGTCCTGGACTCACTTCATAGTCTGGGGAGCGTCAGGAAAGATTTTTTTTTTTTTTTTTTTTTGCAAACTGTATAGGAGTGAAAGAGTAGACATATACCAACAGATAGCAAGTCCTCCCTGTGAAATACCTACAATAGTAAGAAATCAGATAACCATGTAGGAAAATAGAAAGTTTTATGAATGGTGCTTCTAGAATCTATATCCTCACAATGGTTCAAAACAGTGTTCTCAATTAAAAAAACTTTTAAAATGCTTTTAGTACTTTGATATTGCAAATCTGGTTGATAGAAAACATTAGTGAAATAACCCCTAGTGACATTCTTACAGTTCCCTAGGATTTGCAGTGATGACAGGCAAAAAAAAATGCTTGGTTTTGTTGAGGAAGTTGGTAGATGGGATTTGGTGGGTTTACAGAGCACTTGACTATATATGTAATAACAAGATAACAGTCCAGGGTCCCTCTAAATTATAAAAATATGTTCAAAATCATAATCTCATTTGGGTTATCTAGTAAGATTATCACATCATTATTTCTTAAGACTCCTTAAAATCAGTGGCTACTTACTCTCTTGGTTACCTATGATTTTGAGTATCTTGATTACTGGTTATTCATATCATTGTTAGGTATTAACATCACTGTGGTAGAATTTGAATTTTGTTCTTCAAATATGTCATACTAACTTTAAACAGATATTTGAAATGTCAGACTGAAATTCACAATCTTTGCCTCTCTAGTCCAAAGATACTGACAGGAGGTTTGAAGTTGGATTAAGAACACTTAAAACTTTTTATAATCAAGAACACCAATTGTAAAATTTGATCTCAATTATATTAAATTCAAAGTTTTTTCCATTTTTTTATACAGTTGTATTGAAACTAACTACAGCTAAGTAATACAGAAATATTTCAGAAATAAAAACATGAAGCAGTGGAACTTGGGAACAGATATTTCCTTCCATGTAGTTGAGTTTCCAGACTCTTATTTCTCAGTATTACTTTCAAGCAGGACATAGAGATCAGAAAGTAGACCTTAGATCTCAAAATATGATGCAGGACTAAATATTTCTAGTGTTTTACAGAAAGACAACTTTTAGAAAATGAAAGAACCCTGTTTCCCAAATGGCAAGTCAAAAATATTCAGGTTTCTTCTAAGGAATTTTAGGTGTTTCCATGTCCTACTTTTACTCCCTCTTCTTTGCCTCCCTTCTTTTTCATTTTTATCAAGGAAGGGGGTGGCATAAGTGCTAATTCTTTGGTAGACTGAGGAGAGAAGAATTCATAAACATACATGTGCTCACATAACCAACATATACAGATCCAGAGCTCCTACTCCCTGAATACCTGCTTTGTCTACTTATTTCCTTTTTTCTGTACTCTTCCAATATCATCCAAGGAAAGAGTGTGATGTAAGTAGATTGTTGAGAAAAGCATAGGTCATGGAAGAAATGCTTCATTCCTCAGGGCTACTGGTCATGACAGAGAAGACATAATCTGTTAGGAGCAAGATAGTGCATAACTCCCCATTGTTGAGGACAGACTGGCATGGAATACAGCTGTCTGCTACCGATGAAGACAAGGCTCTCAGGATTTTGAGGACAAAAGATACGAGAGAGAATACAACATTTTAAAATAACTGTGATTATCTCCTTGGACTCCTATAAATTTTTGTGAGAGATGCAAGGAAAGATTGAATTTCCTGTCTATACTCTGTTCACTGAAACTCAAACCTTGCTCTTGGAGCAAAGGGAAAGGTTATACATAAGATACTGACTGAAAGTCAATGGAGGTAACTGTGAAAGAGATGAGGAAATGCCAAAACTCCAGAGAGGTTAGTTTTATTGGATAGACATTTAAAATATATAATTTAATATAATGCAAATAAAATTAAACTTAGATGTATTTAGTCACTGAAACTTCATCTATCTTTTTATTGGAATCTTGAATCTTCATGAGCATCCAATTCATTCCAACTGATTGTGAGGTAGAGATGAATTTATGGATTTCTAGGAACCTTCTCTTAGACTCTATGTCATTAGAGAGTTTTTTTTTTTTTTTTCCTTTCTCTCATAATTCACATTCAGGAAGAATCCTGACATTTAGGTAACATGCCCCAAGATTTTCCACAGATGGATAACTCAATATTCTGTGTCAAAATTTCCTTTTAAGCAGTCTTTATTATCTGCTTCTAATAGTATACAGTACTTTCAGATGGCAAACTCTATTCTGAGGTGGATCAGGTATAGTCCATCACTTCTTTCTCTACATTCTTCCTAGAATGTAATAGTTAACAGTTCTTGGTAAAGCAAATTTGTTTCACCAAAGAATTGATGCTTTTGAACTGTGGTGTTGGAGAAGACTCTTGAGAGTCCCTTGGACTGAAAGGAGATCCAACCAGTCCATTCTGAAGGAGATCAGTCCTGGGTGTTCTTTGGAAGGAATGATGCTAAAGCTGAAACTCCAGTACTTTGGCCACCTTATGCGAAGAGTTGACTCATTGGAAAAGACTCTGCTGCTGGGAGGGATTGGGGGCAGGAGGAGAAGGGGATGACAGAGGATGAGATGGCTGGATGGCATCATCGACTTGATGGATGTGAGTCTGAGTGAACTCTGGGAGTTAGTGATGGACAGGGAGGCCTGGCGTGCTGCAATTTATGGGGTTGCAAAGAGTCGGACACGACTGAGTGACTGAACTGAACTGAACTGAGGAAGCAAAGATCAAATTGCCAACATCCGTTGGATCATCAAAAAAGCAAGAGAGTTCCAAAAAAAATCTACTGCTGCTTTATTGACTATGCCAAAGCCTTTGACTGTGTGGATCACAAAAACTCTGGAAAATTCTGAAAGAAATGGGAATACCAGATCACCTGACCTGTCTCCTGAGAAATCTGTATGCAGTTCAAGAAGCAACAGTTAGAACTGGACATGGAACAACAGACTGATTCCAAATTAGGAAAGGAGTAGGTCAAGGCTGTATATTGTCATCCTACTTATTTAACTTATATGCAGAATACATTATGAGAAATGCTGGGCTGGATGAAGCACAAGCTGGAATCAACACTGTCGGGAGAAATATCAATAACCTCAGATATGCAGATGACACTCCCTTATACCCTTATGGTAGAAAGGAAAGAACTAAAGAGCCTCTTGATCAAAGTGAAAGAGTAGAGTGAAAAAGTTGGCTTAAAATTCAACATTCAGAAAACTAAGATCATGGCATCTGTTCCTATCGCTTCATGGCAAATAGATGGGGAAACAATGCAAACAGTGACAGACTTCATTTTTTTTGGCTCCAAAATCACTGCAGATGGTGACTGCAGCCATGAAATTAAAAGACGCTTGCTTCTTGGAAGAAAAGCAATGACCAACCTAGACACCTTATTAAGAAGCAGAGACATGACTTTGCCAACAAAAGTCTGTCTAGTCAAAGCAGTGGTCTTTCCAGTTTCATGTATGGATGTGAGAGTTGGACTACAAAGAAAGCTCAGTGCCAAAGTATTGATGCTTTTGAACTGTGGTGTTGGATAAGACTCTTGACAGTCCCTTGGACTGCAGGAAATCCAACCAGTACATCCTAAAGGAGATCAGTCCTGAGTATTCATTGGAAGGACTGATGCTGAAGCTGAAACTCCAATACTTTGGCCACCTGATGCAAATAACTGACTCATTTGAAAAGACCCTGATGCTGGGAAAGATTCAAGGTGGGAGGAGAAGGGGACAACAGAGGATGAGTTGGTTGGGTGGCATCACCAACTCAATGCACATGAGTTTGAGTAAACTCCGGGAGTTGGTGATGGACAGGGAGGCCTGGCGTGCTGCAGTCCACGGAGTCACAAAGAGTTGGATACAACTGAGTGCCTGAACCAAACTGAACTGAATATATATGCATACATATATATATATATATATGTACACATATATGATGGCTTAGAAGGACTCAGTAAATACATAAGAATTGATGTCTATAGTCGGGAAAATGGATTTGGAATTGGGCAATACTGAGAATAATAAAATTAGATGAAAAAATAATTAAAGAGGCAAGTTGAGCATGGATCCATGATGACACTTGACTATACGCTGAGAATCATGGCAAACTGATTCTATGTGTGTAAGATGAAAACTCCTAAGAGGGGAAAAAATGAGAAAAGAAGAAATGAATAACTATATTGAAGGCTCTGATCAATGCCAAGAAGATTGAAAAAGAAAGAAAGCAAGAAAAGAAAAGATGAGCTTTAGCTTTCAACCTGAGAGTGGGTTCTATTAATTAAACTTAAAGGATCTAACAGAACTGTCCACAGAAGATCTGAAAAACTGTTGGAAACAGGCATATACATTCCTCACCCCCAATTACAGCTATCAAGCAAACTCTGAAAACATGGAGCTATCTTTTGCCTGAGAAAACCTTTTAAGACTCTTTCAACTGGCTTTTTAAATGGATAAACAATACACGTAGTGCTGTACTTCAGACAATAATTCAAGTCTACTGAATCACAGTGATTTTGTAATTGCATCATCAGTAGCACTGCTTAGTGGAATATGCTCTACTGTGAGTGAACTTTCCCAGGAGGATGTTATCCAACCCTATGGAAGCTCCTCTGAACCCTTTTTACCTTTGAAAAGAAAATCTATCTGGTTAACTAAATTATCTTATTTTCCTACAATAGGTAAAATATTTATGCAACTGTGACTAAGCCTTTGGAAAACACACATTGTGCACAGAAAGAGGAGTGGGTGAAAGTACCCTTGGCTAGAGGGATAGGAAGACGTTGAACTGGTTTTGTTAGGAGTCATGAAGAGACTAAATGCAGAGACTGATAATGGCTTGATGCAGTCCGGAGAAATTAAAAGTTTTCAAGCCAGTAAGAGTGGCAATCTCCCAAATAAGGAACATTAATATGATTTAATTTGGCCTTTGTGAGACCTGCAGTGATAATCTCTAAATAAGCAAGATCCAATTAAAGGCATAATATTTTCTTGCCTGTCCTGACCCATGTCATAGCCATACAGTCAAGATGAAGAACCTGTATTGTCTCTTTTGATATGACACAATGCAAAGGAAACCTTTCAGTCACCAACATTTACTTCAAGGTCCTTGACTCCACACACACATATGCATGTACACAAACACTTGAATAAAAAAAATTAAGGTTGTATAAGGCCCATCCAGGTCCAATGTGTGCCCTGGATCTCAAGTGTCAGGTGTCCTATGGCTTTAAAAGGAACTGATCAGGACTGAGAAATAAAGAGCCTGAAATTTTTAAATGAACTGCCCAACTTTGCCATTTCCCGAGCTCTGCATTATTTCACTGAATCCTTAAACCACAGCAATCCTGTAGAGTATGTGTTATCGTTATTACCCCATCATAGCATATGAGGAACCAAAGCTCAGGGAGGAAAAGCCATGCTCACAATCAGAGAGCAAGGAGCCAGTGCCAGCACTTTTACCCTCTTTCTGGCTTCACATGCTGTGCTCTTTCCTCTGCTAAAAAAATGCTAAAAAATTCAATGGGCCAGTAGACACAAAAATAAAAGCTCTTCTCTAAAAGAAGTAAACTGAAATTACAGATTTCATGTTAACAATCTCTGGCTCTTCCTTTTCTGACGGGCCACCAAATGACACAAGTGTTCCTTGGGCAGTAGTGATCCTGAATTGGTATTTTGTTCACAAAATGAGAAGGGTTTGCAGAAAATGTTTAAAATTTTTCTAGATCTAAGCCAATTTGTGGTGTTTCCTTCCTAAAGGACACCCTTCCCTCCCATTCTCAGTCAAGACTTCTCATGCATTGTGACTGCTGCATAATAGCATTTACAGCTTGTCTTTATACAACACAGACTTTGCCTTGTTTCAGGACCAAATGAAGCAGCTACCCACTGCCTTTACTCTCCAGAAAATCTTTCCCAAATTGCCTGTTTTAATTTACTTCATAGTTTCTGAAATGCCTCCAATTATTGATTTTGGGGGGTAATTAGACTCTTCTCAAAATGCAAGCATTCTAGGAATAATAAGAAGTTAATCAATTATTCATACTCAAGTGTGAATTAGTTCAACCAGCATGCTGTTCCCTCAAAATCCACTTGAAATTTCTCTGTGAGGAGAGTAGGGGAGGCATGATTAGCAGGGTAAGTGATAGTATTTAGGACTAGTAGAAGGCAGAAGTCATAATAACTAGAGTTTTATGTATCTGGAGAGCAACAAGAGGTATTATCTTAGTGGAAATGATGCCAATAGGTAGCAAAATAGAGTATAGCTGGAGAGATACAAAAGACAGAAGGTAGTTTTTACCTCCATGCCAACTCTACCTATTGAACCATCCAGGTTTTGAGACTTTCCACAAAGGCCAGAAAACCCATTCCCTGCTTCTCGGGAGTTACCCCTTTGCAGAGTCACACACTACAAACCAGGACATGATTCCTCATCTGTTCCTGGCCAGTTGACCAGAGAGGGAATCTCCACTCAAGTTGCAAAGTAATTGTTCCAAAGCATTGTGCTTCTATTCTCCCTACATAAGGATAAAGTAAAAGAAACTGGAATCAAACTTTAGCATATCTGAAATTGGTTAATGTAGGAATGAATTACTGATGACTAGACATTCACCTTTATAGCTCCGTATCTCTAGTTTAGGTGGAAAGGTTTTGGCTTTGTGTCTTACAGGAAGAATATTATAGGAGAGGATCTTTTTTATGATTGTGGATTTAGATTTGAGTTTTTATAGCTGTTAATTGCAATAGAGAGGAGTGGAGGAAAGGGGAATGGAGATCAAAATATTTTTGATATGTCCTCAGGCAATATTTCTGTTCTAACAGAGGAAAATGGGGGAAAGAGGTGAGTGTTTCCCCACCCTACTGAAATCTTTGCAAGTCCTTTAGGAGTCTTAGTAAGTGAGTAACAGCTTAATTCTTTCCTTTTGCCCTCCCTTTGGTTACCAAGAAGTAATAGGCAATGGAAACCTATTAGAATGTTTGTGGAAAGACTATGCAGGGTGTGTTCATTAGCATTCTCCTCTAAGTTTCTAATAAATGTGTGTGGTTACAGAGAGATGATATAATCAGTTTGTGGGGAGTGCTGCTCTGAATGCATCACAGCTGGATCACTCCCAGCAGTGTGTTATGCTACGTCTATAAGTATGAGACTCCAAATAGCCTGAGGATTTTTAACCCTAGTGAGTTTGGTGGCACAAAGGAAAAATGCAAAATTTTGTCTCAGTACAAGATTTTTTGTAGTGCTTATTCCCTAGACAGAGATCAAACAAGTGCTTTGAATGTAGATGATACTGATAGATATTATACCTTACAGAGTCATCTCAGAATTAAATAAATGAGATTATTTTAGAGGGACAGGAAGTATGCTTCCAACATTTAAGAAGAAAATCCTTCAAAATTCAGGTCTTGACTCTTTTCAAAGCAAATCTAACTATAATTTTTCTTTCATAATCAAAACAAGCTCAACAGTCTACCTTATACTTGCATAGACCAAACAACAGCAGGAATTTTTAGAGAAGATAAGGTCCAAAACAGCTGTTCACATGTATGTAACAGGAATTCTGGAAATATTCATACTCTAGGTCCTCTTTGGAATCTGATGTTTCATGTGTTTGTGGAAATATAAAAGCTTTATCATTGTTCCTATTTTGCTTTCTTCTTCTGCCTAAATTTTCAGTCATCACACAGCGTGTGTTTGCAGGATCTGAAAGTAAGGAAACTAGTAGGGAGCAGATAATCTGTGGGATGGTAATAGGAACAACCCATGGGATGAAATCCAAACGGAATCTTCCAGCCCATGCTTCCTTTAATGATACATTTGTGTAGGGGCATTATACTTTGTGCAGGGCCAAACCCTTAGGAAGGACTCTTCCAGGAAATCTGGGTTTCATACACAAGAATAAAACCTCAGGACACTCTATCTTCATTGCTAAAAATCTCCTTTTGGATAAACTTTTCTTTCACCAGGGTGGTCTTCTTGGCCTCATTCATGCCTCTTTTTATCCCATCTTAAGGAGGCAATTCTCATCATCCAATTATTACACTCACTGAATTGTAGATTTCTATGAGATGAAAACTCTTCCAACTTATACTGAGTTCCAACGAGTTAAACAATAGTTTGTGATTCTCATAAGAGAACACAGAAGGAGACAAACAAGTAATCGCAGAAACAGAACTCAGTGCATTTCTCACGGTCCTCCACTCGACACGGAAAATCTTTCTAATAAACACAAACTAAGCCCTCTATGTTTCAGAGTAAATAAAGTAAAGTAGCATTTCTGCTACTCATTCCAAGATGAAAATAATACCCCAGTAACAATTGAAGATGCACAAATCCCAGATATCAGTGGCGCCTTGAGCCATGCTTATGGAAACATGGCTAAACTTGATGGAAAAAAATATTACATTTTTATATTCAAAGTATCTCATCTATAAATTCAGAGAAACACCAGCTTTGATTCACGAAAACAATTAACAAAGCATCTGCAGAATCACAGGCTTCACATATTTCAATCAGTGAAGTTTAATGAATAAACAAATAAATACTGAGATCTTATAACATATTCAGCACTGTGGGGACAGGATAAAAGAGAATTACCTTCATCTAGTTGAAGTGACAAGGATTTCTATGAAACCACTACAAGAGATAATAATATCTTCACCATTGTGTTGAAGAAGCCATGAATACTCTAAAAAAGATTTTCATCACTGTGACAAAATTTTCAAGAAAGGAGATAGGAACTTAACTGAACCTTGAGGAACACAGAGAAGGGTCTTTGTTTTTGGTGAGAGGAAAAAAGGCATGTACAGGCAAAACCAAATTGAATCTAGCTGTTCAGAAAGTATATTTTGAGCACAATTGTTACCAAGAATTGTGGGAACTGAAAGAATCAATCTGTCTTTCTTTTGTCCTAGGTATTTGTCAGACAAAGCTAATGCTCAATCCTTTCTTGGTGACTTTCATACTTTAACATGGAACTCTTGTTTTGACTTCTCTTTCTGCCCCACTATCTTGGTGTACATAAAAAAAATATAGCTGAAATGCTTGTTGGAAGATTCAACAACACAAATAGAAGTTAATTAAAAAGATCAAAAGATTCAAACTTAATTCAAAGATGTTGTATTTCAAGTCATCCATCTGAAGGACCAATAGTCTCAATGAAGTAAGAGAAATATTCTGATTCCAGAGTAGGCAGTTAAATGGATTGATACTAAATTTTGTATATGAATCTTTACTAAAAGGACAAAGATTCAACATAATTCAGTGTTTTAAAACTGAGTTCTTAAGAAACCTGAGAGTCCATGTCATATTTCCTAGTTTCTGTAAATGTCTGAATAGAATTTAAGTTTATAAATATAGTGTAAATAACTTTTAAAATTATAGTAAAAATCCACTTATTTTTGTACCAGATTATGAAACATGGAAGACTACCAATCCTAAACTTGCTGGACTAAATTATATATCATAGATCTATTTCACAGAACACTTTTGATGGAAAGAGTTTTCACTGAGTTACTTGATTTGCTCTATAGAATCTCAATGTCACTGTAATAGCTAACATTTAAGGAATGTTTACTAAATGCTTATGCTAATAAAGCATTTTATATGAGATCGTTTAATGTGCACAAAAACCCTATGAAATAGGCACAATTAATCCCATTTTGTGATGGAATAAATAAAGTTTAGGAGATAGCAAACAAAGGGCCTAAAATTACAATGCTAGTAAACAGTGAAGCCAAGATTGGCACCTACGGAGTCTGACAGCAGAGTCCGAGCTCTTGGTAGGTAATACAATATATCCTGTCAAGATATCTCTATGGCAAAATTTAGCAAACTTTGCACACGCTAAATAAATACTATAAATTATTACAGTTAGTAGTAATAGAACAATGTTTTGCCCCAGCCCCTACTGCACCAACTATCTATCTGTAGCTAGACTGGCTACAAGTAGTTTTATTATTTTTCACATAATAAACTATTTTTTCATCCTCAAAGATGTTCAGATCACTTTGCCTCTCACATACACTACTTATCATGCACACTGGTTATGAAGAAAGAATAGGAATTAGGATGTACCTTGCTTACAATTCTTTATTTTTCACCTAAACATTATTTTCATGTTATTTATGTTCAGGCTGTTTTTTTCCTCACTGCTGAAAAGATGGGCTATTTTGAGTGTATACCAAATCACAAGTTCCCAATAAGAAAAAAATTTTGATGTAATAATGATGTGAAAGTTATATTTTAAAAGATAAGATAAAAGAACCCCATGGCTCCTAGATTGCTTAGTGTAATGACAATGCCTTGATTTCAGTCCAGCTAGGATATATCACTGGCAGCTTCAGATTCATTTACCTTTTGCCTCCGAAGCTCTAACCTATCTTATCACCTTCCAAAATCTACTGTCTGGAGAGTCAGGAATGCAAGCTGCGTTTCGTATCCCTTACACCTCAAGTTTATCTTCTCCATTTGAATGATGTGATATTCTGCCAAAATTTTGAGACTTACTAAATGCATTTGGCAGCCCACGTTCAAGTAGCTAATTTTCTCTAAGAAGTTTTTTTTTTTTTTTTTCTTAAATCAGACATCAGTAGGACATCATTGTATTAATATAAACATAAACTGTTACAGAGAATTTTCAGATTTCAATGACATCATTTTTATGTACTACTTGTAAAGCTTTGTTTACTTTTGAAAATCATTTTATTTTTAGTCTGATAACCAGTCACATGGTTTTAAGTAACCAGTTCAGAGTAAAAAATGGACAATATTTATTAAACATTTTACTCTCAAAAAACTAGATCTTTAAAGGATATATATATATATATATATATATATATATATATATCCCTGAATAGGATTCCTTTGTGTCCTTACCTTGGAAAGGTAAATAAGAGTATAGCTGAAAATCCTGGGTTTCATTGATTTTGAGTTCCCCAGACCCCCCAGAAAAATCAAAATGTGATCTTTGAATTATTAACCCACTATGGGAAGAAATGTGGTTTTGAGTAGACAGAAGGCAATGGCACCCCACTCCGATACTCTAGCCTGGAAAATCCCATGGATGGAGGAGCCTGGTCCATGGGGTTGCTAAGAGCCGGACACGACTGAGTGACTTCACTTTCACTTTTCACTTTCATGCTTTGGAGAAGGAAATGGCAACCCACTCCAGTGTTCTTGCCTGGAGAGTCCCAGGGATAGGGGTGCCTGGTGGGCTGCCATCTCTGGGGCTGCACAGAGTCAGACATGACTGAAGCGACTTAGCAGCAGCAGCAGCAGTTTTAAAAATATTTTAATCAAAAAAATGTATAGTCTCAAAATCCTTATAAGAAAATCTATCAATAATTACTTTGAATGTCAGTAGACAAAATGTTACAATGCAAAAATACAGTGTGACTGATTGGATTAAAAAAGAAAAAAGAACCTGCAGTATGCTGCCTATAAGAGACTCACTTCAGGGTAAAACACATAAAGACTGAAAGTGAAGGGATGGAAAATATATATTTCATACAAATGGAAATGACAAGAAAGCAGGGGTAAAAATACCAGAAGGAAAAAAAAAAAAAAAGACTTTAAGAAAAGGCAATAAAGAAAAAGAAGGGAAATATAAGAAAAGGATATTATACTCATTAACATACATGCACCAATGTAGGAGCACTTAAATATATATATACTAACAGACATAAAGGGAGAAACTGATAATCATACAATAATAGTCAGAGACTTTAACATCCCACTGGTGGCTCTAGCAGTAAAGAACCTGCCTGCAATGCAGGAGATGTAAGAGACAGGTTTAATCTCTGGGTCAGGAAGATCCTCTGGAGAAGGGCATGGCAACCAACTCCAATATTCTTTCCTGGAGAATCCCATGGACACAGGAGCCTGGCAGGCTACAGTCCATAGGGACACAAAGAGTTGGACATGATTGAAGCAACTTAGCATGCACAACATTAATGGACATATCTTCCAGACAGAAAACCAATAAGGCAACAGAGGTCTGAAATGACACAATATACTAATTGGACTTTATTGACATCTACAGGACACTATATCCAAAGAAAGTAGAATACACATTGTTTTCAACTGTTCATACAACATTCTCTAGAATAGACCACAGACTAGGCCATAAAACAAGTCTCAACAAATAATAAGAGTATAGAAAGTATATTAAGCATCTTTTCTGACCACAATGTTATAAAACTAGAAATCAACTAAAGAAAGAAAATCAAACAAACAAGGATCACATGGGGAACAACAACATGTTCCCCCCCACCCCAAAAAAAGGTAATTGATGAAATCAAAGAATAAATTTTAAAAAATACCTCAAGAAAAACAGAAATGAAAAATTCAGGTTTACAAAATGTATACGATGCAGCAAAAACAGTTCTAAAAGGGAGCGATATAGGCTTTCCTCCAGAAACAAGAAATCTCAGATAAATAACTTAATCTACCACCTCAAAGAATTAGAAAAAGAAGAACAAACAAAACCCAAAGTCAGGAAAAGGAAAGAAAAAATAAAGATTAGAGAGGAAATAGAGATCAAAAGAAACAGAAAAAATTAATAAGTGAAAAAGCTGGTTATCTTAAAAGATAAGCAAAATTGACAAACCTCTAGCCAGTCTCACCAAGAAAAGAAGCAATCAAACAAAATGGTGGCTCAGATAGTAAAGAATATGCCTACAATGCAGGAGACCCAAATTCAATCCCTGGCTCAGGAAGATCCCCTGGAGAAGGTAATGACAACCCAGTCCAGTATTCTTGTCTGGGAAATCCCATGGATAGAGGAGCCTAGTGGCCTATACGCCATGGGATGGCAAGAGTCAGACATAACTGAGGGAAGAAATGAAAGAGGGAAAATAACAACCAACACCACAGAAATTCAAGGGAAAAAATCATGAAAGAATACTATAAACAGTCATATGCCAATAAATTGGACAACCTAGAAGAAATGGAAAATTTTCTATAAACATACAGCCTGTCAAGATTGAATTAAAAAGAAATGGACAATTTGAACAGACTAATCACTAGAAGAATTTTCAATTAAAAAAAAAAAAAAAAAAACCCTATGAAGTCCAGGACCAAATGGCTTCACTGGGGAACCTTACCAAAACTATAAAGAATTTAGACCTATGCTTCTCAAGTTTTTCCAAAAAAAACTGAGGAGAAGGGAAACTCACAAATTCATTCCATGAGACCATCATTACCCTGATACAAAAACCAGACTACAAAACAAGAAAGTTACAGGCCAATATATTTAATGACTATAGATGCAAAAATCTCCCCCGCCCCCAAATATTACCATACCAAATCCAACAATACATAAAAAGGATACATATACCTTGATCACACTGGATTCATTCCAGGGTTACAAAGATGGTTCATCATAAGCAAATCAATCAGTGTGATACACCACATTAACAAAAGGAAAGATGAAAGATAAAAACCCCATAATCATCTCAATAGAAACAGAAAAGCATTTGACAAAATTCAATATCCATTCACGATAAAAAAAAACAAAAACCCTCCCATCAAAATGAGTACGGAGGAAAAACAACTCATCAATGTTTTATCGTTTTCACAGTACAGGTATTTTACCTCCTCGGTTAAGTTTATCCCTAGGCATTTTATTCTTTATGAGGCAATTTAAATGAGATTTTTTTTTTTTTTTACTTTATCTTTCTACTATTTCCCTTTGACTTAGTTTGGTTCTCTTTTTTATCTTTTTTTTTTTTTTTTTTCTTTTTGGTTGGGGTATAAAAAATTTGTCTTATAAATGGCAACACTTTGCTTTTATTAGTCAGAAAAAAGAAAAGAGAAAGCCCGATTTTCACAGTTCCTAAAAACCTAATCCAATTTGTCAAGAGGTTTTATTTTTTCTATATCCTATACATTATAACAATTTCATACCTGCTGCTCACTCCTCAGCCCCTGTAATTTATAGTTTCTACCCTCATCACTTCACCAAAAGAAATCTTGTTAAGGTCACTAAATCATTCCATGTTACAAAAACTATGGATATGTGTCAGTCCTCATCTACAATCATATGTATTAATCTCTCCTTTTGAAATCCTTCCTTACCACAACTACTTGAGTTTTACTCCTCTATCTCTGGTCACTCAGGTATTTCTTTTGCTTATCTACATTCACCCACCCAACAAATGCTGGACTTGCAAAATTCTGTGTGCTCTTGTTCAGTTGCTAAGTCATGTTCAACTCTTTGCGACCCCATGGATTGTAATACATCAGGCTCGTCCGGCATCCAGTGTCTCTAGGAATTTGCTTAAATACATGTTCATTGAGTTGATGATGCTGTCTAAACATATCATCCTCTGCCATTCCCTTTTCTGCCTTCAATCCTTCCTAGCACCAGGGTCTTCTCCAATGAGTTGGCTCTTCACATCAGGTGGCCAAAGTTATCGGAGCTTCAGCTTCAGCATCAGTCCTTCCAATGAATATTCAGAGTTGATTTCCCTTAGGATTCACTAGTTTGCCCTCCTTGCAGTCCAAGGGACTTTTAAGAGTCTTCTTCAATACCACAATTTGAAAGCATCAGTTCTTCTGTGCTCGACCTTCTTTACGGTCCAATTCTCACATCTAAACATGACTATTGGAAAAGCCATAGCTTTGGCTGGCCGTATGGAGATTTGTCAGCAATGTGATGTCTTTGCTTTTTAATATGCTGTCTAGGTTTGTCATAGCTTTCATTCCAAGAAGGAAGCATCTTTTAATTTCACAGCTGCAGTGATTTTGAGCCCAAGAAAAGAAAAATGGTCACGGCTCCTACTTTTTCCCCTTCTATTTGCCATGATGTGATGGGACTGGGTGCCATGTTCTCATTTTTTTGAATGCTGAGCTTCAAGCCAGCTTTTCCACTCTCCTCTTTCACCCTCATCAAGAGACTCTAGTTCCTTTTCACTTTCTGCCTATAGAGTGGTCATCTGCAGATCTGAGCTTGGCGATATTTCTGCCTGCAACCTTGATTCCAACTTGTGAGTCACCCAGCCTGGCATTTCACATGATGTACTCTGCAAAGAAATTAAGCAGGGTGATAATATACAGCCTTGTCGTACTCCATTCCCAATTTTCAACCAGTCAATTGTTCCATGCCCAATTCTAACTGTTGCTTCTCAATCCACATACAGGTTTCTCAAGAGACAGGTAAGGTGGTCTGGTATTCCCATCTCTTTAAGAATTCTCCACAGTTTGTTGTGATCCACACAGTCAAAAGTTTAGCATAGTCAATGAAGAATTAGATGACTTTCTGGAATTCTCTTGCTTTTTCCATGATGCAACAAATCTTGGCAATTTAATCTCTGGTTCCTCTGCCTTTTCTAAATCCAGCTCATACATCTGCAAGTTCTCGGTTCATGTACTTTTGAAGTCTAGCTTGAAGGATTTTGAGCATAACCTCACTAGCATGTAAAACGAGTACAACTGTACAATGTTGAAATGTAGTTTGAACTTTCTTTGGTATTGCCCTTCTTTGGGATTGGAATGAAAACTGACATTTTCCAGTCCTGTGGGCACTGCTGAGTTTTCCAAATTTGCTGGCATATTGAGTGCAGCACTTTCACAGCACCATCCTTTAGGATTTTAAATAACTCAGCTGGAATTCCATCACCTTCACTAGCCTTGTTTGTAGTAATGCTTCCTAAGACCCACTTGACTTCACACTCCAGGGTGTCTAGCTCTAGATGAGTGACCACACCATAGTGGTTATCTAGGTCATGATATTTTGTATAGTTCTTCTGTGTCTTCCTGCCACTTCTTCTTAATCTCTTCTACTTCCGTTAGGTTCTTACCATTTCTGTCCTTTAAGCCCATCATTGCATGAAATGCTCCCTTGATACCTCAAATTTTCTTGAAGAGATCTCTAGTCTTTCCCATTCTATTGTTTTCCTCTATTTCTTTGCTCTGTTCATTTAAGAAGGCCTTCTTATCTCTCCTTGCTATTCTCTTGAACTCTGCATTCATTTGGGTAAATCTTTCCCTTTCTCCTTTGCCTTTTGCTTCTCTTCTTTCCTCAGCTATTTGTAAAGCCTTATCAGAAAACCACTTTGCCTTCTTGCATTTCTATTTCTCTGGGATGGTTCTGGTTACTGTCTCCTATATGATGTTACCAACTTCTGTCCATAGTTCTTCAGGCACTCTGTCGTATTTGAGTTTGAATCCAAGTACTGTATTTTGGATTCTTTGTTGACTATGAGGGCTACTCCATTTCTTCTAAAGGATTCTTGCCTACAGTAGTAGATTTGATAGTCATCTGAATTAAATTCATTCATTCCTGTCTATTTTAGTTCACTGATTCATAAGATGTTGATGCTCACTATTGCCATCTCCTGCTTGGCCACATCCAAATTACCTTTATTCATGGGCCTAACATTCCAGATTCCTGTGTAATGTTGTTCTTTACAGCATCAGACTTTACTTTTTCCACTAGACACATCCACAACTGAGGATCATTTCTGCTTTGGCCCAACCTCTTCTTTTTTCTGGAGCTATTAGTAATTGCCCTCTGCTCTTCCCCAGCAGCATATTATACACTTTCTGACATGGTGGGTTCATCTTCCAGTGTCATATCTTTTTGCCTTTTCATACTGCTCATGGGGTCTTGCAGCAAGAAAACTGGAGTGGGTTGCTATATCCTCCTCCAGTGGACCATGTCAGAACTCTTCACTATGACTCATCTGTCTCTTATGGCTCTGCACTGCATGGCTCATAGCTTCATTGAGTTACACAAGCTCCTTTGCCATCACAAGGCTGTGACCTATGAAGGGGAAATTCTGGGTAGTAGACAACTTTTCTCTCTCACTTCCTGTATTTTTCTGAGAAAACTCACACTCACAGCTTTAATCATCATGTTTACTATGATTACTTCTTTCCCTATATTTACATCTCTCATCCTGGACTTTATGTCTAAGCTTTATATCTTTGCTTTCAATTTCCTATCCTATATTTCCATTCAAAAGTCTCAAACTCAGCATATTCAAATCTAGCATATACAAAAAATGCCATGTTGATATTTCCCTTAGAATTTGATTCTACTTCTATTTCCCTGTTTTAGTGAACCTTACAGAAATAAGAGCTCTCCTTGAAAATTTCTCACTTCAACACTCATGTCTAGTATGTCACAAAGTCCCATTAATTTAATTCTTAACTCAAAGACATTGACTTTTCACCCTGTTGATTATTACTAATCCTACTCTAAGAATCACCATCTTTCACCTGTACTACTGCAGGTGATCCTAACTAATCTCCCTAAATCATCTGACCTTTTTCTTATCTGTTCTCCATACTGTAACCCATGTGATAGTTTCAAAATGCAAATATTTCCCACCTACCATTCCCAGCCACCCTCACTGCATCTAAGTCCAAGATTATCAACAGACAAAAACTAAATCAGGCAAGTATGACTTCATGTATCTGTGAGTGGAAATTAAAAGATCTATACAAGTAACTCTGAGACCATGTCTGATTGTGTATACCTAATCACATTTCAAACCTCCCCAAAAGCTTCTAGGCTTATCCATCATTTGAAATCATTTACGCCTTTTCACAGGAAATGTCGTTTCCTGTATGATAAACATCTTTATCAATTTCCATTTTTATTTTTCTCTCTTCACGGCATACAGAAGTCATATAACGTGGCTGAATTTCAGGGGGCTTTGCCTTTTGAAAGGCAGCATGGTGGAGCAGTAAGAACTTGGATCAGAAAGTTGAACAGGTGTGGATTTAAATCATAGATCTGCAACTTATTATTATTATTTGAGCTTAGTTCCTTATTTAAAAATGAGAATTTCTCATAGGTTTTTTGGAGGGTTTTGGGGGGGGT
The DNA here is from genome assembly GCF_027580195.1 of Bos mutus. Classification (NCBI taxonomy): domain Eukaryota; kingdom Metazoa; phylum Chordata; class Mammalia; order Artiodactyla; family Bovidae; genus Bos; species Bos mutus. The sequence continues at coordinate 26,153,545 of NC_091630.1, read as the reverse complement.
TGAGAATTTGATGAGCCCATCAATGCAAATATTCTGACATATCATCTGATGGCAGTAGGTGGCCAGTGAACGTGTGTTCCTTCCTACCAGGATGGGTGGTGCCAAAATATTCTAGAGCAAAGAAAATCCCCAAATCATTTGCAAATTTCTCCATAGGCTAAGTTTGCTTCACAGACACTTGGAAGTGAGTGTTGAGCTGAAAGTTTATTTTTGTTAATTCATTTTAGCTAACACATTAAGCATTTCCTACATGCTAAGTTTCATGTTATGCAATTTACAGTCATTATTTAATCACCACAAATTCCCTATGATGTATCATCCTATCCAATTTTACAGCTAAAAAGTGCCAGAGCTCAAATTTGAACTTAGGCCAACTGACTTTCAGAACTTGTGATTTTAATCTATAGGGTTCTAACATCTCTCACTCAGAGATCCAATCCAGAAAACTCAGAGGAGAACTAATACCTTTATCTAAGTTTTATCAGGGACCTATAGAACATTTCATTTTGCTAAAATCCAGAGCCAGAAACTCAACTCTATGGCTTTCTTTACATGAAGAAATTTCACTTCATCACATGGAAATTCTAAGATTAGAGACCTAAAATGTACTTTTCCATGTTTGACAGTAGACAAACAATCTTCCTGGAGTAATCACATTTAATACCTCTGTCTGGCTGTACTCAATACCAATACCCTAAAGGATTATCCACAAAGCATTAAAGATATGAATTTGGCAAGAAGAGAGAATTTTAATTGTGATCTTTATAGAATCAAGAACAGTTCAGGAGCCTGATTTTGACAGCAGTGCATATGATAATATATGAGCCTCTATCTATAACAAAACTGATAAGTTTTCAAACAAACTATCTCTGAAAGTTAAATGCCAGAGGATATTTCAAATGTACAGGGCTGTGTATCCAGAATAGTTATGCAACATGATATGTATTAAGTTCATATATAAGGAAACATTTATTTTTCTCCAAGGCTGACTAAGGGTTGAAATCTATCTCATAAGGGAGTTTATGGCACTACCCAAAGAAAAACACATGTCCATCCAACAGCCCACAAAGAAATCCAAAGGAAAAAATATGAGAGATATGTCTGGAACATTAGTTCACAAATCTGACAGCACTTCATAGAATTTGTGGAAGTATGGATTCAAAAATCAACATGAAAATCAGAGTACCTATAGTGAAATAGCATCATTGCTTTACTTTGTTGTTTCCTGCTAATCCTGAACTGCAGTTCTACAAAAATCTAATAAATATGATGGCATCTACTAATGTTTTATATAAGTATATCCCATATAAAGTAATCTAAGGGCAAAGACTTTTGCTGGCTGACAAGTCTCAGCTTGCCTTCAGCCATGCCATTTTATCATTTGAATACTGGAGGTGTACTAAGGTAAAGTTAATAATCTTGTACAATACTTTGCATATGATAGGTGCTCAATGGAATATTGATCAACTGACCAATATCTCTTGGAGCACTAATGATGTTATTGAGAGGGCAGTGTTTAGCTAATAAACTTCTCTGTTTCTCTTTTTTATACTTTCAAATGATCGACTAACTTTTGTCTTCAGAACAACTTGTAGCTAAAGTATCAACAAATCCATTTTTAAAAAATGAGCACAGAAAACGTTGAGTGGTAGAGTTTAAAGAGCTATCATTAAAAATAGTCACAATGAAACTTTTTATTAAAATATCTGTAGAATCTGAGGGTTCCCAGCCCAGATCCCCAGGGATAAGTTCTTACCTGTGGAGAGTGCTCCTGGTGGGGACCTGCCCCTGCTCACTTCTGCAGCGATTGCACTTGAATGATTGCCAACCCGAAAATGCCCAGAGTTATGTCCCGGCCCCCACTCCTCTAGTGGCTGGAGCCAATGGCTGACTTAAAGCTGGGATGCAGACGTCCCACATCCTTGCCTTGAGTTAGGACAGGCTATGGTTCAGTCTGCAACAGAGCTCCCCACAGGACCAGGTTGAGCTTAGACTGCCCCATTCCCTCTCTGCTACCTCACTCCTTACAGGTTCACATGAGCACTTCCATAACAAACCCCTTTCACCAGAATCACATCTCAGGGTCTGCTTCTGGGCAACCCAAGCTAAGACATAAGCCTTCAATTCAGGAACCTAGAAAAAGTACTCCCCCAACACTCGGCCAAGATAAAATATAAGCAAAGAATTAATAAAATGAGAAAAGAAATTAATGAAAAGGGGGGAAATATGAGCTTGATAAATTGAACAAGAACTTGCACTTGCGAATACTTCCAAAATAGACCTCTTAAATGACCTTCACTTACCTGACACACTGGATTAATCACAGCTCTCTCCATTTATCTTATAAATCATATGCTGTGTACTTAGTCACTCAGTCATGTCCAACTCTTTGTGACCTCATGGACTGTAGCCTGCCAGGCTCCTTTGTCCATGGGATTTTCCAGGCAAGAATACTGGAATGAGTTGCCATGCCCTCCTCGAGGGAATCTTCCAAACCCAGGGATCAAACCCTGGATAATGATTTTATAAAAACAAATAGGTAATTTGGAACTCAAAATAGTTTATGTGTTCTCAAAGAAAGGCCTTTCTATACAACATTGTAATTTCCTGTGTGTGTGTGTATTATTAGAATAAAATTCAAATGTATTCAATCAAAAAGCAAAAAAAAAAAAAAAATCTGTGCAGATAATTTTAAAATGGTTAGAAATGATACAGAGAGTTAGATGGGGTTGCTTAATTCATTTCCCACATAATAGAAGGCCTATTCTAACAAAATAAGATAATCTTGCATTGATGTGGCAGATACATCCTAAGGTGATCCCAATGAGTCACCTCACATAATTATTTTTCCTTCAGTGTGGGAGGAATTTGGGACTTGCTTCTAACCAACAGAAATAGCAAAGGTGAGAGAATGTCATTCACTCACTTGATTTGGTTACATTACATAGCAAAGGTAATGGGATATTGTTATTCCCATGATTACATTATGTTATTGTATTAGTTTTCTAGGGCTGCCATAATAAAGTCCTGCAAATTTGGGGTTCAAAAATAACAGAAATGTGTTCTCTTACAGTTTTGGATGCTAAAAGCCTACAATCGAGGTATTTATAGGTCATGACCTCTCTGAAGGCTCTAGGGGAGTAATCTTTCCTTCTAGCATCTGCTGTTTCCTAGAAATCCTTAGTGTTCCTTGGCTTACTGAAGTTTAACCCAATCTTTCTCTCTGCTGTCACATGGCTATCTTCCCTCTGTGTGTCTGTATGCCTCTGTTTTCTTACAAGGACAACAGTCACTAGATTATGGCCTATTCTACTCCAGTATGACCTCACATTAACTTGACTAACTATATCTGTAAAGACCTATTTCTAAATATGGTCATATTGTAAGGTTTCAGGTAGACATGAATTTGAAGGGATACTATTCAACCCAGTATAGTTATATGATACTTTATCTTAGCATACAGGAGGAGAGACTATTTCTTATCAGCTTGAAGAAGTAAGCTTCTACGTTTTGAAAGGGTTTATGAAGGATGAGATGGTTAGATAGCATCACTGACTCAACAGACATGAGTTTGAGCTGACTCCGGGAGATGGTGAAGGAGCGGAAGCCTGGTGTGCTGCAGTCCATGGGGTCATAAAGAGTTGGACACGAGTGAGCAACTGAACAACAACATGAAGGAGTCACAGAGCAAGGAATTGCCAGCAACCTCTAGGGGCTGAGAACTGCTTACACCTGGCTGATAGCCAAAGAGAAAACGGGGACCTCCATCCTACAACCACAAGAAAAGGAATTTTGCCAACAACCAGAGCTTGGAAAAAGACCAAGGCCCAGACATGAATTAACCCATTGACGCCTTAACTGTACCCTTGCGAGATCCTAAGCAGAAGACCAAGCTAAGCCATGCTGAGACTCCTAATCCATGGAAACTGTGAGATAACAAATATGGATTATTCTAAGCCACAAAATCTGTTGTAATTTATTACACAGCAATAGAGGACTAATAAAATTGGTATAGTGCTTTAAAGGTTTCATTCACTTTACCTCATTTATACTGCCCAAAGTTAAATATAAAACCATTTATTTCAGTCCTGATCTCATGGATCATTGGGACTGACCTATAAAATAGGAGGTACTTAGAATTTTAGTCCTCAGAAGAACCTCAGAGATCATTATACAAATGAAGAAACAAGAGTCAGGATACAGAAATTGACTCATGATACACCAAGGTATCATGTAGAAAAGACACACATGGATGCACAGTTCTCTTGGGACTGAGTCTAAAATTTTTTCAGATTTGTAGATAATAATCTATTGTCAAACAACAGAAGAGCTAAAAATAGTAAATCAGACTTTTAGAAGATGCAAATAAATTACACAACTTAACGTCAATATTCATAATTACCACAATTAACTCCTAGAAAAGTCCCAGTAACATTGAAGCACTAAATAAATATTTGATAAATAAAAAAATAATATGGTTTCATAGCAATCTCAATTCTGAAACATAAAAGACACAAGCCCATCCCCACGTAGCATGATCTAGAGGCAGCATACATTTGTGGTCAAAAGCCATAACTGCAATGTCATATCAGACCCACCTGAATTTGAATGTGAGCTCTAAGTATTAAGTTCATTTCAGTCGCTCAGTCGTGTCTGATTCTTTGCGACCTCATGGACTGCAGACCGCCAGGCCTCCCTGTCTATCACCAACTCCCGGAGTTTACTCTAACTCATGTGCACTGAGTCCGTGACGTCACCCAACCATCTCATCTTCTGTCATCCCCTTCTCCTCCTGCCTTCAATCTTTCCCAGCATCAGGGTCTTTTCAAATGTGTCAGTTTTTCACATCAGGAGGCCAAACTACTGGAGTTTCAGCTTCAACATCAGTCCTACCAATGAATATTCAAGGCTGATATCCTTTAGGATGGACTGGTTGGATCTCCTTGCACTCCAATGGACTCTCAAGAGCCTTCTCCAACACCACAGTTCAAAAGCTTCAATTCTTTGGCTCAGCTTTCTTTATAGTCCAACTCTCACATCCATACATGACTACTGGAAAAACCATAGCTTTGACTAGATGGACCTTTGTTGGCAAAGTAATGTCTCTGCCTTTTAATATGCTGTCTAGGTTGGTCAAAGCTTTTCTTCCAAGGAGAAAGCATTTTTTAATTCCATGGCTGCAGTCACCATCTGCAGTGATTTTGGAGCCAAAAAAAAATAAAGTATATCACTGTTTCCATAGTTTCCCCATCTATTTGCCATGAAGTGATGGGACCAGATGCCATGAACTTAGTTTTCTGAATGCTGGGTTTTAAGCCAACTTTTTCACTCTCCTCTTTCACTTTCCTCAATGGCTCTTTAGTTCTTCGCTTTCTGCCGTAAGGGTGGTATCATCTGTATACCTGAGGTTATTGATATTCTCTCGACAATCTGGATTCTAGCTTGTGGTTCATCCAGCCCAGCATTTCTCATGATGTACTTTGCGTATAAGTTAAATAAGAAGGATGACAATATACTATACAGCCTTGACATACTCCTTTCCCTATTTGGAACGAGTCTGTTGTTCCGTGTTCAGTTCTAACTGTTGCTTCTTGACCTGGATACATATTTCTCAGGAGACAGGTCAGGTGGTCTGGTCTTTCCATCTCTTTCAGAATCTTCCACAGATTGTTGTGATCCACACAATCAAAGGCTTTGGCATAGTCAATAAAGCAGAAGATGTTTTTCTGGAACTCTCTTGCTTTTTTGATGCTCCAATGGAGATTGGCAATTTGATCTCTGGTTCCTCTGCCTTCTCTAAATCCAGCTTGAACATCTGGAAGTTCACAGTTTATGTACTGTTGAAGCCTGGCTTGGAGAATTTTGAGCATTACTTTGCTAGAGTGTGAGATGAGTGCAATTGTGCAGTAGTTTGAGCATTCTTTGGCATTGCCTTTCTTAAGGATTGGAATGAAAACTGACCTTTTCAAGTCCTGTGGCCACTGCTGAGTTTTCCAAATTTGCTGGCATATTGACTGTAGCACTTTCACAGCATCATCTTTTAGGATTTGAAATAACTCAACTGGAATTCCATCACCTCCACTAGCTTTATTCGTAGTTATGCTTCCTAAGGCCCACTTGACTTTGCATTCCAGGATGTCTGGCTCTAGGTGAGGGATCACACCATCGTGATTATCTGGGTCATGAAGATTGTTTTTGTATAGTTTTTCTGTGTATTCTTGCCACCTCTTCTTAATATCTTCTGCTTCTGTTAGGTCCATTCCATTCTGTCCTTTATTGTGCCCATCTTTGCATGAAAAATTTCCCTTAGTATCTCTAACTTTCTTTAAGAGATCTCTAGTCTTTCCCATTCTGTTTTTTTTTCCCCTCTATTTCTTTACACTGATCACTGAGGAAGGCTTTCTTATCTCTCCTTCCTATTCTTTGGAACTCTGCATTCAAAGGGGTATATCTTTCCTTTTCTCCTTTGCCTTTTACGTCTCTTCTTTTCACAGCTGTTTGTAAGACCTCCTCACAGAACCATTTTGCCTTTTAGCATTTCTTTCTCTTGGATATGGTCTTGATCACTGCCTCCTGTACAAGGTCACAAATCTCCATCCATAGTTCTTCAGGCACTCTGTCTATCATATCTAATCCCTTGAATCCATTTCTCACTTTCACTGTATAATCGCAGGGGATTTGATTTAGGTTATGCCTGAATGGTCTAGTGGTTTTTCCTACTTTTTAATTTAAGTCTCAATTTGGCAATAAGGAGTTCATGATCTGAGCCACAGTCAGCTCCTAGTTTTGTTTTTGCTGACTGTATAGAGCTTCTCCGTCTTTGGCTGCAAAGAATATAATCAATCTGATTTTGGTATTGATCATCTGGTGATGTCCATGTGTAGAGTCTTCTCTTGTGTTGTTGGAAGAGGGTGTTTGCTATGACCAGTCGTTCTCTTGACAAAACTATTAGCCTTGTTAAAAGTTGTTCTCTTGTCAAAACTGTTGCCCTGTTAGCTTCATTCTGTACTCCAAGGCCAAATTTGTCTGTTACTCCAGGTGTTTCTTGACTTCCTACTTTTGCATTCCAGTCCCCCATAATGGAAGGGACATCTTTTGGGGGTGTTAGTTCTAGAAGGTCTCGTAGGTCTTCATAGAACTGTTCAACTTCAGATTCTTCAGCATTATTGGTCAGAGCATAGACTTGGATTACTGTGATACTGAATGGTTTGTCTTGGAAACAAACAGAGATAAGTCTGTCATTTTTGAGACTGCATCCAAGTACTGCATTTCGGACTCTTTTTTTGACTATGATGGCTATACGTGTTATTCACTTGTAAACTTAGGAGATTTCCTCACACTCTCAGCTTCCAGTTTCCTCATCTGCAAAACGAAGGTAATAACAATGACCTTCCATTATTGTGCTCAGGTTCAAACAAAATAATAAATGAGAATGTCTGGCATTTACAGAGTGCTAGATAAATGTCATTCTCTTCCCATTCATTGATAAATTTGGTTTCAAATGAAGAACAATTTTTATACCTAACTTTAGATAATTCTCTGAACTGTAATCTGTGTCAGAGGCATTTAATACAAATGTACTTTTAATTCATGCTAATAGACATTTTCTTTGAAGACAGTTTTCTATCGTACGAATTTACTCTTCTTTGGTTCTAAAAGCTTTTCTTTTGTCTCCTCAACAAACTCAAGTAAAAAATAAAGGTCTAAAATGTTTAGGAAAGAAAGAAGCTTCATTGACTAGGCCTGAATTTATTGACACTTAACCCACCTGCCAGTGCAGGAGATGTAAGAGATGAGGGTTTTGATCCCTAGCCTGGGAAGATCCCCTGGAGGAAGACATGGCATCCCACTCTAGTATTCTTGTCTGAAGAATCCCATGGACAGAGGAAGAAGCCTCGTGGGCTACAGTCCATAGGGTCTCAAAGAATCAGACATGACTGAAGTGACTTAGCACATACAGGAACCACCTAAATAAAAAAGGCAGCAGTCTGAAGATTCATAAATTAATCATTGATTAGGAGTTTACATAATTTAGAGGTTATAATCCAAAACCTGTTTCAAATTAGATGACAGCAGAAAAGTGATGTGGAAGTAGTTACTGTTAAACTGGAATTCTTCTGATTGCACTATTTATCAGGTGTATTTCAGATAATTAAATAGAACTATGAGTAACATGAAAGATTATAGCTGTGGTCCATTTTTGCACAGGTCTGTTGAGACTTGGAAATTACATGCAAGCAGAGTTGGAATAATTCCAAAATGGACCATACTAAATTAGGCAACAGCTGGTGCAGAAAGTTTAGCTTAAGGACTGTCCTGACAGTTGGTAAAAAAAAAAAGTGATATGTGCTCTATACTAAATGTCATATTAAAAATTAGCAGTAAATAATTACAAGCTTATTAGAAATATACTGTTTTGATTTCAAAGCTTAAACACTCTTCCTTGGGCTATTTTAAGGCCATTTTAAAGTTCTTTAATCTCTGCTCAAAAATTTTTATTTTCTAGCAGGTGTGCCTTAAAACTAAAACTGAAGACTTAAAATCACTTCCATGAGCTTCAAGCACTTCCACATGTTTAAAACATAGTCATTTCAATGTTGCTTGAAACCCAGGAAAGGTCATGGGGAGAGGAAGCTGTGAAAACCTTAATCCTGTAAATTTCATGACACATGGCATGATGCAATGGGATTTAGAGCCAGAAGGCTTCGGTTCAAGCCCCTGCTATGCTAATTTCTAAGTAAGAGGTTTGGGTTAAATTCATGTTCTTTTCAGACCTTAGTTTTCCCATCCAACTTGGGAACAATAGCATCTACCTTCCAAACTATAGTGAGAAGTAAATGATCTATATATAATACCTAGGACAGCAAACCCATGGTTTCAAACTGTGCACTGAGTTACTCCAGGGGACTGTAGCACATTTTTTAGAGGCAGCATGGGCTATATTAAATTTTCAAGGGAACTGCAACAATATTTGAAATCTCTCAGCCACTGCATGAACTACTAGCTCAAGGTAGTTTCAATATTAGATCATACTACATTCTTTTCAGTGACATTTATCTTTGTGAAGCTGAGTTTTGTTAGTTGTTGGACAAAAAGTAAATAAGCATTAAAATCAATGTAGAGCAGGAAATGAAACTAATGGTATCCAATCTGATTCCAATGTCTGAGATATGCAGAGTGCCCAACTCCAGCCCACACATCTTGTTAACAAGTAAATGTCGTTGACTAAAATAATTTTTTTCTTTTAACTATGTGTATTATTTTTTCTCAAAAAAATTACTAAGTTGTTAGTATATAAATACATTTTAAGCTGCCTGTACCTAACTACTCAATCAACAGTAGAGTTACTTATAGGAAATCTGAAAATGTCATAAACCAAAAAAAAAAAAATTGGGAAACTTCTGAAGTAGGTACCTAGTAAGTATTCATTTCCTCTCAAACCATACTTTCACATAATTAAATCCTTTCTTTCTAAATTTAGATAAATTTATTTGTGTTCTCATTAGTAATGACTACCACTATTCTCTGCCTTTGTAGTTTCTGGGGCCATGTGATTACCTCTGGTCAATGGGATTTGAAGAAGTTATGAACTCTCCATTCACTCTTCCCTTATTGAGGAATTCTATAGAAATGAGGAGAAAAAAAGAGCATCAACATTTAAGGTTCAACTGTCAAGTTCCTGTAAGGAAAATAAGTTTTCCTGGAAAGTCATCTGGACCTACTCAGTCAAGCCAGTGAAATTTGGTGGTTTTGGTAGTTTGTGTGCTAGTACCTATGAAGCATAGGTTTGTACTATCTTGACTAATACTCAAGCTTGTTTTTATCTATTGCCCTCCCCACCATCCTCCTACATATGGTTTTGACTCTTTTTATGGCCAGTTCTAAAAGATAATTAGGTAATAACCAGTATGATAGAAAATGTGACCTGAATAATAGAAGACTGGATGGCAGAAAATTCAGCAAAAACAGTTATTAACAGTACCAGCTAAACATCCTGATCATAATGTGATGCCCCAGATCACAAATAAAAGTCAAGACACTCAGTTAATGTCAAGTTGTGGTTTATAACATCTTAAGGTTAAAAAGAAAAATGCAAACATTTTAACAAGACAGTTTCTTTTAGGAACAAGGAAATATACAGTAAGATAAAACCACTTTTATACAAAATATTGGAACCAAGAATGTCCAGTAACAGGTATTTTCTGTATTCTTGGGAATTTGACCTTATACTACAACCAGAGAAGCAGTTCAAACAAGCCTACATTTCTATGGTGGAGAAATTTCTAATTGGGCTAGAGGGTATAGAAGAAATCATCTTTTCCAGTGGTTATAAAATGACAGGAGCAGGATGTTGCTTTGAAAGGAAAATTTAAATAAGTTACTCAATACCTCAGATATGAAAAGAAAATGAGGCTGACTAGGATGAAATCAAGAAAAGAAAATTATATTCATTGATTCATCAGTATTTATTGCATATCTTGATGTGTATTCCATAAATGCTACCAAGTAACTGGGACTTAATATCTGATTCTAAATAGTATGTCAATTACTATAAAGGGCAATGCTCTGGAAAATCACAGATCTGCAAAAATGCTTTCCTGGAAGAATCAGTAAAATTTTCATTAAAGAGGAAATGTTTAAGCCGGAACTTGAAAGATGAATTTTGTCAAGAACTGTGAAGTGTTGAGATTTTACCCTATTATCAAACCAACAAATTATCTTGCAAAAGATTCACAGAGGCTGACAAAAGCATGAAAATCTTTAATCAAACAGAAAGATCTTCATTACTCACAGTTATCATCATAGCTAGGCTGTTAGCACTTTCTTATCCCAGTTCCCAGATCCTAGTTACTACAGGGGGCACAACAAAGGCCAGGTAACACTTGCACATGCAGTGGGCTGCATTACAGGGCGGAAACTCTGAGCTTAGGAAGACAATCTCTTTTTTTTTTTTTTTGTAAAGCAATAAACATGCTGGCCCTTTGCTCCTGAGCAAGACACTACCCAGTATCCCAAGACTGCATACCATACAAACAATCTGGAGAAGATAATCCAGAACAAAGGCAGTGAGTACCTCCGCTCCCAAGAAATGCAGGAATGTAAGTGATTCGTGGAGAATTGTCCCCAAAGAAGCAGAAGACATCATGTTATAGCATGATACTTTAGCAGGATTAGAATATATCTGAATAGCTGGAGTATAGAATATCTTTCAGAGAATGAGCCAGTGGGAGGTGTAGGCTGGGAAGGAGAGTGTATTAGGAAGAAAAAAAAAAATAGTTCATAGAATGAACTATAGAATCCAATGAACATAGAATCTAATCCACTGGAATTGGATTACTGAGTAGAAAAAAATATAGAGGATATTATACTTTGTTCACTAATATTTATTCAATGTCAGCCTCATGGCATAAGTTCACTATGTTAATCGAATGAATAAATGAATGAAAAACCTGCTTTATCTCATAAGCATAGGAAGCCATCATAATTTTAAATGAAGAAGGAAATAATCATATCTGGCAGCAAAGTGACAAAAGCATCTTTGTTGAAAGAGAATAATTGAGGCACTTTGCCTGTGTTTAATATGTGTTTACAGTAAGATAGGTTATAGGAGGTGAACATTTAAATTAAAAGATTAGAACTGAGGATTGAGAGAAGTGGTTGAATTAATTTTAGGAGAACCCCAATAACATCTGGTCAACTGGATGTGGAAGTGACAGTTCCAAGGATAAACATGAGTTATCTGGAAGAAGGTTGTTGAATAAATGGTGACGTCACTAAGTGAGATAGAAAATACAAAACTCAAGTAGGAGATAATGAGCTTGATGTTGGGCGTGTTTCATTTACATCATAAGAAGATCCAATTGCAGTGTCCAGAAGGACACTCTAGAGAGATGATGAACTGGCATGGAGTGGCAGGCATTGAGATAATAGCTACAGTGAAGGAAATAAAAAGGAGAAATTCTATGATTAATATAATGGAAGCTTGCTTATATATGCATTCATGCTAAGCTGCTTCAGTTGAGTCCAGCTCTTAGTGACCCCATGGACTGTAGTAGGTTCCTACAGGATAGACTCCTCTGTCCATGGGATTCTCCAGGCAAGAATACTGGAGTGGGTTGCCAAGCCTTCCTCCAGGGGATCTTCGCAGCCCAGGGATAGAACCTGTGTCTCCTACTGCTCCTGCACTGACTTTACCACTAGCACCATCTGGGAAGCCTGCTTATATATATGAGAAGGATCAATATTACTGTATGAGAAGAGGAGAAAAGCTCATGAAAATGGAAAAAAAAAAAAATATTGGGAGAGGTGGAAAGGGAGCCAAGAGAATAGTATGCTGAAACCAAGGAAAGATAGTTTCAAATGGGAAAGTCATTAGTAAGGAGCTGTCAACTTGGATGGTTGCTAAAATAGTACTGATTGGATTTGGCTTTTGGATCATCACAGATTTCAAGAAAATAAAAAAGGCAGAAGGCAGATTATAGCAAGAAGCCTTAATTCAGAGAGGGGAGAGATTGGTTTAGTTAACTTGGCATCAGCTTATCTAGTGTGATAAGCTGTGAAAAGAAAGTACTTTTTCAAATATACACCTTAAAAAGAACTTTCCAAATGGCACTCATAGGTCATCACCAAAAATCCCCTCCATTATACATTGCTACTTTGAGTTATAAAGGTTTTTTCCTTTTTAAAGATTCCCCTAATAAAATGCAATTACTCCTGAAAACTGTAATGCCTTAAACTCTTCCTCTGAAGTGTTAGTTGACAAGGATTTAACAGAGAAAAATGTTCTTGGCTAATACTAGTGGTCTTAGTATTCTGGAAGTAGAATAACAGAGGAAAGGGCCTATTAAAAGGGGACCTGTGAGGTCCTAAAGAAACACAGCTCCTATTTGATGATTTGGTTAGAATCTGGCGAGGCTATTCTTTTTGCTGGCATGCTCTGCCAGATTTCTTTTTAAAAACTATTTGAGAACACAGAACAGTTGAGAAAATGTAACTAGTAATACAAGTAGATTTCTTAAAGTACATAGTAACTGCTGAAAAATTACTAAGGGGTTAATAGTTGCTGTTGAAACCCAGAATATCAGTTAAGATTTTAAGCTATGCACTTTCTTTGATTACATTAAATGTGATTTTTCTGGTACCAACAAAGAGTATTTTGCTACTAATTTTCACAGAAAGGAATATCCCATAATAAGAATCTTCAACCTAGTAATAGCTACTTTCCCGGTTAATGAATTAATCAAGCATTTACTAAGTATCTACTGTATACCTAGCATTTATCAAGATAGTGTCTGAAGTAAGAAAAAAAGTGAATTGCAGTTGGGTATTATTTAATTAAAAGGTAATGCAAATATGCAACAAGGAATTGTATTAAACACAAATGAGAGTTCCAAGTTGACTATCATGTTCATTTCATTAGAAATACAAATGCCACTGAGGGAATAAAAAATTCTCTGGTAGCCAGTATGTTTAAGATCTCCACTAAGCAAATTATCAAAAAATTATCATGAATATTTAATTCTAATGAAATAAGAGAAGGAGCGGGGAGACAGAATGGGAGGAAAGAAGAAATAATAGAATAAATACATCTTATTTTTCTTCTCTGTCACCTAGTTTTGTTTAGCTTTACCATGACTTTAAGTTTCAAAAGCAAATGAGAATATGCTTATGTTTGAGGCTGCTGTGAAATGAACAATCCTTGTAAGCAGTTTCAAATGTTAACCAATTATAATGTTGCCTTCTAAAAGATTAAAAGGAAAAATAATAATTCTTTCACTTCAAAAAGATACATCTACTTATGTCCTGATTTTCCTTTTTCTTGTCTTCTTTCCTTTTTAATGTAAAATGCTTAAAAATTTCTGTAAACCTAAAACTACCCCCAAAACAAAGTCTATTAAATTTTTTTTTAATGCTTAAGGGCCAGGAACTATGATCTTCATGGCTAATATATACTTTTATCTGTTCTATCACATTATGAATAAATTGGAAAATCAATAAATTTAGATGTATCAGTGATTTTTTACATGAATTCTTAACTCATACTTCACAAGTTCTTTCCAATTCTAAATTTTAAATCTAGTGTCTGGAGTAAGAGAGTTTACTGTTATATTGATTATTTACAAGGTACTTTACACCATAAGGAAGAATCACAACTAACAAATTTGGGGAGAGGAGCACCACAGTGTGGAGATCTCGCATACAACTCACATGCAGCTCTCTGGGTATCAGCTATCCTGAAAAAGTAATGTGAGTTATGACTATGTGCAATTTAGCAATACCCTGCAAAATTTAAGGCTTTTGAATACTCTATGTACCAAAGAGTTTCTAGGAAGCTATCCTAATGAAATAGTCATGGATGCGAGCAAAGATATATTTACATAGATAGATACAACAGTAATGTCTATTGAAAAATTGGAAAACTAAACAGGGGATGATTCAGTAAATTACTAAAATATTACCCTGTGAGGGAATATTATGCAGCCATTAAAATTTAAGTGAACGGTAAAAAATGTTCACAATAAATTGTGAAGTTAAAAAAATCAGAGTTTCAACAGTGTATATGGTATAACCAATTTTCTAAATATATATATACACCTATAAATTATTACATTATATATATATATTTATATGGATATAGCTTATGGGTACATACAGATATAAATGGGCTTCCCTGGTAGCTCAGTTGTAAAGAACCTGCCTGCAATGCAGGGGACCCGGATTCGATCCCTGGGTTGGGAAGATCCCCTGGAAAAGGAAATGGTAAACCACTCCAGTGTTCTTGCCTGGGAAATCCCATGGACAGAGGAGCCTGGCAGGCTACAGCCCATGGGGTCACAAAAGAGTCAGATACAACTTAGTGACTAAAAAAGAACTGTACCTTAAAATTCAGTTCAAGCACACACATATGAGGTATTCTTATCCTCCTGGAACTAAGCATTATTTTCATCCTCCATAATTTTACAGTACAAGAAGCTTCAAATACCCATTTCTAAGAAGGAATTCATATTTCCTATCATACTGAAAAACAGGCAAAAGGGTTTTCAATCAGCCCTGAAGCAAGGTCTTGGCTAGAGAATAAACAAATTGAACAAAGGCAGCTGGACTCTCTCTGAAGGGTTTCTCTGGCAAATGGTTCGGTTTACCAGAACAAGAGCATGCTGCCATCATTTGGGTATAGAAAGTGGAGGATCTACTTTTTGTTTGCATCTGAATCATGGTCATAGAAGAATGTTGACATGTTAGCAACACTTATATCCTTCCTAATCACATCTACCACTCACGCCAACTGCATGTCTTTAGGAAAATCCTTTAACTTCTCAGTACCTCAGTTTCCTATACCACAGAATGGGAGCTAAACTCAGTCACACATGTATTTGTTACAATTTTGTCCTAAAATAGCTGTAATATTTGCTGGCCTTGGCAAAACTGATACAAAATTAGACATTAGGAACAAACATTGCTTTTTCTAGTCCTGTAAAGACCTGGGAATAAAATTGACCAATAGATGCCATAAAGAAAAAATTGATGGAGATACCATGTGGCATTGTAAGGCAAAACTTTTAGCTAAATATATTCAAACCCATAGGTTAAACCTGGGCAGCCCAAATGTTTCATGAATTTCAGCAGCTCATGAACCTCTGAACTTATACAGTGTGTGTGTGTGTGTGACTTTCTTCCAAAGGAAACCCCTCCAAACTGCAAATAATACTCCATGTGTGTCTGAGGTTTAGATTGTTCATGGCTACATTAAGATAAATTCAACAGCAGGTTGTGTAATGGGGCACCTCAGGAGGCTGATAGGCTAATAGACCTTAATCCTCACAATACTAAACATTAAAATTCCTTTGAAAACAGCACTCATAAAAGGGAAATAGCACGTCCTACAAGGAGAAACCAAGGTAGACAGTGAGCTCTTTCCCTCATAATTTTTCTTACTAGTCTTTCTGATTTTACAGCATGATATGTTCTGAACCTTTTAGTAAAATGGAGGTTTCTCATTTCAGCCTAACTGCTGTTAATCTGTTCCAAATGTTAAAGTTTTAAGTAAGGTCTGGTAACCATCGCTGCATTGAACTGATAATAGGAATAGAGCTGATCACCATCTGGTTTGGTTCAGAGTACAACTTGATGCCTAATATTGCAGAATTTGAGTTGGAAGTCCCTTGTATTTCATGAATGCCACAAAAAAAGAATTTAAACAAACAGCACTCCCCAATAGTCATATGTCCTTATTTATTGCTCTATAGGTTTGCTAAATATAGAATATCACATTACTAATTTTGGCAAATTCCAGGGTACATAAGCAGGCCCAAACCTCTTAACATAAATTATGCCAGAGTTGCCTAATGATAATTTGAAAAAGTCATGGTATTGGTTTTCCAGAGTTATGACAGAAAACCATTTCAGAAATAAGAAACAAAATTGAAATTGGTTTCTTGTTGCATGCCTCTCTTACCAATCCTGCTGCTGCAGATCTATGAAAATATTCTTGATTCTACCACATTATGAATAAATTGGAAAATCTGATTTATCTAGAACTACCAGTGATTTCTAAAATGGATTCTTGACTCAAAGGAAACATTTTACAAGCCTTTTCCAATTCTAAAATGTTCTGTTGTACATATTTCAATAATTCTGGCAAAAATCTAGCTTTATAAAAAAAGGAAACTTTCTTCTATTTATATAAAATTATGACTAGGTATGATAATTCTCTGAAGAGTTTGAGAGTTCTGATGGTGAATGTTTAATGACAAGAACTACATCAAGCTATTCCCATTATATTCCCAATATTTTAAATTACATCTGGCACATAGGAGTCTACTTAATGAATGGAGACCAAGAGACCAATATGGGAAGGAACAAGTTTTTGAATAATAACCTCCTATTGGCTTCAAATTTCTACTCTTCAGTGAGGAGATTTTACAAAAGATAATCAGAATACAAAGTCCCCATAAACAATGCAATAGCATGCAATGGTCCTTTCGAGTGTAACATCTATATTGGCAGGAAACCCCAGTCTCCAAAGGCTCATTGCCATTTATTTAGGAATGCATGCCCCAAAGTACAAAAGCAAGGCAGAGACACAGTAAGTGACACAGCCCTCCCTGACAGACTTTTTTCTTTATATGGTTGCACAAGTATAAAATATCTCAAGGCACTCCCTCTACTGCAAGGAAACAAGATTTATTTAGGTATTTAAGGATGACTTTCTCAATTAGGGCTTCCCAGGTAGTGCTAGTGGTAAAGAACCTGCCTGCCAATGCAGGAGATGCAAGAAACACGTGTTTGATCCCTTGGTCAGGAAGATCCCCTGGAGGAGGGCATGGCAACCTACTCCAGTATCTTTGCCTGGAGAATCCCATGAACAGAGGAGCTTAGTGGGTTACAGTCCAAGAGGTTGCAAAGAGTCAGACACATCTGAAGTGACTTAGCACCACACATACACCTTTCTCAATTAACAAAGGCTTTAGAAATTTTCTGAACTCTCTGCCCAATTTTTAAGCTATATTAATAATTATGTCATTTCATTTTGATAAGATAGACCCTGTAAAATGTCCCAGTTAAATATTTATCAATATCTAATGGCCAGTTTCTTTGGTTAAAAGACTTAAATGTAATCAAGGATTTGCAAGGCAGGTGAAGTCATCTAATCCAACTGTGTCAATCATTTGTAGGCAGAATGATATGAAAAAGTAGCAAAAAAAAGATATGAATGTGCTGCTCCTAGTTTTAGAGACCTCCATCCCTCAAGTAGATTTTAACATCCATTGAATGACTTTCAAAGAATTCTCCTAGAATCAGGCAGTTCTTTAAACTTCACTATCTTTCTATACTTTCTGGCCTGTCTGCTAAAAGAATAGCTCTCATCTTGTAGCCAAAGCTAATGTCTATGAACTATGGAATGTTTTGTTTGTTTGCTTTTTTCAACAGTACGATTTCCATAATAAGAAATCACACCATTGGTTGGGGTAAAATAGTAAATTTATCTTCCTGTTTCTTTTTTTCTCCTTTCTTTTCAGTCTTCAAACTCCTTACTTTTTAGGTTCTGCACATCATACCTCTGAAGCTATTGGGCATTTGCTTTGTCACCCACAACCCTATTGTGCAATGCTTTATCAAACATAACTCTATATATAGAGAAAGTACCACTGTGGTACATCATAACTTGTGCCAATAAATCCCCACAGTATCATCAAAATTCCTTTGTACTGTGATGAAGGCGACTTCTAACAGCCAAGAAAGGAAACACCGGTCCACATGTGCATCTTAAAAGAAACTTCATGTACTTTGTTTTTCCTTTCCATCTGACAGCTCTGCAATCTGGGAAGCTAAGCAGAATTGGGTCTGCTTAGTACTTGAAAAGAAGACAGTTTGAGAATACCCAGTACTGCAGGCTTTATCTTCTCCCACTCCTATTACCCATACCCCACCTGCCCAGAGCAGTGCAGTGGTGGAAAAAGCACATTGAATTCCAGATAAGCAATAATGTGTTTCAATAACTTTCTATGAATTACACACTCTCAATGTGCCCAAATTCTCAGGGCAAGTTTTAAAATTTTCTTTCAGCTCTAAAAGTCTAAAATCAATTTTTATAGTAAAAATCTATTTAGTTAGGAATGGTGTATGCTTACTGAATGGTAACTAAACTTGAAGAATAAAGTTATGTATGTGCAACATTCAAAATACTCTGAACTTAAACTGTTTCTCCCCCTGCATTAGTCTACCCTGACTTTTTCTCCATGACTGAATTGCATTTTCCTTCCACTCTGCCTCAGTTCAGTTCAGTCACTCAGTCATGTCCGACTCTTTGCGACCCCATGAATTGCAGCACGCCAGGCCTCCCTGTCCATCACTAACTCCCAGAGTTCACTCAAACTCACGTCCATCGAGTCAGTGATGCCATCCAGCCATCTCATTCTCTGCCGTCCCCTTCTCCTCCTGCCCCCAATTCCTCCCAGCATCAGAGTCTTTTCCAATGAGTCAACTCTTCGCATGAGGTGGCCAAAGTACTGGAGTTTCAGCTTTAGCATCAGTGCTTCCAATGAACACCCAAGACTGATCTCCTTTAGAATGGACTGGTTGGATCTCCTTTCAGTCCAAGGGACTCTCAAGAGTCTTCTCCAACACCACAGTTCAAAAGCATCAATTCTTCGGCACTCAGCTTTCTTCACAGTCCAACTCTCACATCCATACGTGACCACTGGAAAAACTATAGCCTTGACTAGATGGACCTTTGTTGGCAAAGTAATGTCTCTGCTTTTGAATATGCTATCTAGGTTGGTCATAACTTTCCTTCCAAGGAGTAAGTGTCTTTTAATTTCATGGCTGCAATCACCACCTGAAGTGATTTTGGAGCCCCCAAAATAAAGCCTGACACTCTTTCCACTGTTTCCCCATTTATTTCCCATGAAGTGATGGGACCAGATGCCATGATCTTAGTTTTCTGAATGTTGAGCTTTAAGCCAACTTTTTCACTCTCCTCTTTCACTTTCATTAAGAGGCTTTTTAGTTCTTCACTTTCTGCCGTAAGGGTGGTGTCATCTGCATATCTGAGGTTATTGATATTTCTCCCAGCAATCTTGATTCCAGCTTGTGCTTCTTCCAGCCCAGCATTTCTCATGATGTACTCTGCACAGAAGTTAAATAAGCAGGGTGACAATATACAGCCTTGATGTACTCCTTTTCCTATTTGGAACCAGTCTGTTGTTCCGTGTCCAGTTCTAACTGTTGCTTCCTGGCCTGCATATAGGTTTCTCAAGAGGCCATTCAGGTGGTCTGGTATTCCCATTTCTTTCAGAATTTTCCACAGTTTACTGTGATCCACACAATCAAAGGCTTTGGCATAGTCATAAAGCAGAAATAGATGTTTTTCTGGAACTCTCTTGCTTTTTCGACTCTTCCTATGCAACTTCTTTTCATCCACAAGACATAGTTCAAGTCTAACATTCTGCTTGAAGCCTAATTGTTATAATCTTCACTAAACTCGATCCTCTGAATATTATACTCAGTTTTGACCATATGATTCTGTTTAATTATTCCCTATTTTTTTCATGTGTTAGTCTTACCTGCCCATCCAACACTGATTTGTGTTGTTGTATGGCAGAAACCAACACAATATTGCAAGGCAATTATCTTCTGATTAAAAATTTAAAAAAATAAACCATCCAAAATCACTGCAGATCAACTCTTAGGAAAGGTAAACTACTGTGAGCTTTGGTGTTACTTCTTTTAACACTTTCTCCGTGTGACCTTAAGCAGGTTTTTGAAACTGTGCTTGAGTTTCCTTATCTCTAAAACAGAGCTAACAGTACTAAGCACACTCAATTGTCAGGACATAGTAGATCATCAATAAATATTTGCTGATGGATGTTTCCTTAATGATTTGGAAAGCTTTTTTTTTTTAAACATTTCAGGATTATCATTATAAAAATCAGTTTCCATTGGCTAGCATTTTAGACCTAATGATAGGATAGTCAGGTGATTTAGCTAATGTTGCCTTAAATATAGATGTTTGAAAAAAAGAAGAAAAAAAACCTTCTTAATATCTGTACTTGCTTTATCTGTGAATCTATCAATTTTTTTTTAAGGTGGGCTAAAGAGGAGTCTATTTGGGCTTTGATGAATGTTTCTACTCAAAATAAAGTGGAATTTACCAGATCCTCAGCTTATCCATTGAATATCTCTGCTTAAAATCCGTAAGAGGCAAAGAAGACATGAGAGCATCTGTTATAAGCAAGGGATATTTATAGATACCTCAAACTTTTGAAACGCCACTCAAAGGAGGAGTGAGCAGTAAGACTAAATATCACCAAGTGAATATGATTAGCACAAGCCAAAAAATCACTCATCTTAGCTGTCCTTTCCCCTGGTGCAGTGCAGAATAGCATCTTGGGGATAATGATTCAGCTAGCTAGAAAATATAATATAAAAAATATAGAATGAAGGCCATCATCTTCCTTTTTTAAGGGAGTCACCCAGACTTGCATAAATTGTTCTCATATATCAGTGGTCAAAATGTAGTCACATGGACACACTTAGTTGTGAGGGAAGATGGAAATGTAATCTCTAACTAGGCAGTTTCGTGACCTCCTATAAGTCCTGAGGTTCTCTTACCAAAAGAATGAAGAGATGTATTTGGAGTAATTAGCTGGCTCTAACACACTTCCTTAAAGACTGAGTACCATATTATGACTTTTGTCATGCCTTTGACCATCTAGGAGATTGAGACTGTATAAAACCACTGCAATGCAACTGGTGGAGATGACTGTGAAAGATTAATGGTACAGCATCAAAAAGAATCTTGTGTTATTTTGTTTATTCAGTTTGGAGTAATATTGCCATTCAGTTCAGTTCAGTCTCTCAGTCGTGTCCGACTCTTTGTGACCCCATGGACTGTGGTATGCCAGGTTTCCTTGTCCATCACCAACTCCCAGAGCTTGCTCAAACTCAAGTTCATCGAGTTGGTGATGTCATCCAATCATCTCATCCTCTGTTGTCCCTTTCTCCTGCCTTCAGTCTTTCCTAGCATCAGGGTCTTTTCCAATGAGTCAGTATATATAATTATAAATTCTTAAGAATATTAACAGAGGCTACTGAAAATCAACTCAGTCTCCCCCTTAGTAAAAGCATATCAATAAGGACAAAATGTTTGGGGGAGCACAGGCTATGTGTCATCCTGATTTTGTGGTTGCCACAGTCCAGGAGCCTCCGACAGACAAAGCATCCTGGTCCAGTCATTTAGCATCAAAAAACAATTAGGAGGGAGGAGAGAGAGGCATTTTGATAACTATTCATACTTCCAGAGAGCTTGCCCACCTCATCCATGCCCTTGGCTATTTCCAAAATACTGTCATTATCTGGATAAAAATTTGGGTAATCCCTTCATTTTTATTTCTTCTGATCTATTTTGGGAAGAGATGTTTACTGAGGTCACAAAAATGCAATTTTGATTTAAAAATTAAAAGAGCCAGTCCAAAATATTCACTACTTCATGTCTTCATTCAAAGGTAAGAATCTTTGCCCTTCTCCCCAGTGTAGACTTGACTGCAGATAGGATGTGGAGAATAGGGTGTGGCTTGGGTCTTCTCCCATTCTTGCTCACTCTGTACGCAACTCACAAACTGCTCTTCCTGAGTCAACATCTCACTTCACTGATATTCTCTTTGAGTCATAAAATAGATTTCCAGTATTATACAGCAGCTCCTCACTAGCTATCTATTTTACATGTGGTAGTGTATATATGTCAATCCTACTTTCTCAATTCATCCCACTGTCTCACAGCTCAGCACTCTGTGATGACCTAGAGGGGTAGGACTGGAGGCAGGTCAATAGGTAGGGGATATGATATATATGTGTGTGTGTATATATATATATATATATAGTTATGACTGATTTGTGTTATTGTATAGCAGAAGCCAACACAACATTGCAAGGCAATTATTGTCTGATTAAAAATTAAAAAAAAAAAAAACATTCAAAATCACTGCAGACAGTGACTGCAGCCAAGAAATTAAAAGATGCTTGCTCCTTGGAAGAAAAGCTATGACAAACGTAAGCAGCATATTAGAAAGCAGAGACATCATCTTACCAATGTCTGTATAGTCAAAGCTATGATTTTTCCAGTAGTTATGTATGGATGTGAGAGTTGGACCAAAGAAGGCTGAGCCCCGAAGAATTGATGCTTTTGACCTGTAGTGATGAGGAGACTCTGAGAGTCCACTGGACAGCAAGGAGATCAAACCAGTCAATCCTAAAGGAAATCAGTCCTGAATATTCATCGGAAGGACTGATGCTGAAGCTGACCTCCAATACTTTGGCTACCTGATGTGAAGAACTGATTCAATGGAAAAGACCCTGATGCTGGGAAATTGAGGGCAAGAGGAGAAGGGGGTGACAGAGGATAAGATGGTTGGATGACATCACTGACTTGATGGACATTAATCTGAACAAACTCAGGGAGACAGTGAAGGACAGAGAAGACTGGCATGCTGCAGTCCATGAGTCTCAGAGAGTCAGACACTACTTGGTTACTGAACAACAATGGCAGAAATCAACACAACACTGTAAAAAAAATTACCTTCCAATTAAAACTTTTTTTAAAAGGTTTCCAAATATTTCGTGTGAAATCTTCATTTGGAATTTTAAATCTACTATAGCTATTTTAAAATATATATCAGTCTGTTCCTCTAGATCAGCATATCCTTGAGCATCAAGATTATATTTCTAGTAACTGGCACAGAACTTTTTTGAAAGAATTCTCCTAACTTTCCAATATGGCTTTAGCTATCCTTTCTGTGTATCTTTCAATACCTAGATATATTTACACCCATTATAGCCCTTATTTCTGTCTATTCTAATTACCTGTTTACATGTCTGTCTCTTCCAATCAACTGTAAGCTTTTTGAGGGCAGGCATTATGTTTTTCTCATGATATACTCTGCATATAAGTTAAATAAGCAGGGTGACAATATACAGCCTTGACGTACTCCTTTTCCTATTTAGAACCAGTCTGTTATTCCATGTCTCATTGGAAAAGACTCTGATGCTGGGAGGGATTGGGGGCAGGAGGAGAAGGGGACGACAGAGGATGAGATGGCTGGATGGCATCACTGACTCAATGGACATGAGTCTGAGTGAACTCCGGGAGTTGGTGATGGACAGGGAGGCCTGGAGTGCGGCAATTCATGGGGTCACAAAGAGTCGGACACGACTGAGTGACTGAACTGAACTGAACTGATTATGTTTTTGTATATCCTCTGCTAAGGGTACTCAATAAATAAGTGCTCAATAAACATTTAATAAATGAATACTGTCAACCACTTGTAAAAGAATGAAACTAGAACACTTTCTAACACCATACACAAAAATAAACTCAAAATGGATTAAAGATCTAAACATAAGACCAGAAACTATAAAACTCCTAGAGGAGAACATAGGCAAAACACTCTCTGACATACATCACAGCAGGATCCTCTATGACCCACCTCCCAGAATATCGGAAATAAAAGCAAAAATAAACAAATGGGACCTAATTAACCTTAAAAGCTTCTGCACATCAAAGGAAACTATCAGCAAGGTGAAAAGACAGCCTTCAGAATGGGAGAAAATAATAGCAAATGAAACAACTGACAAACAACTAATCTCAAAAAATATACAAGCAACTCCTACAGCTCAACTCCAGAAAAATAAATGACCCAATCAAAAAATGGGCCAAAGAACTAAATAGACATTTCTCCAAAGAAGACATACAGATGGCTAACAAACACATGAAAAGATGCTCAACATCACTCATTATCAGAGAAATACAAATCAAAACCACTATGAGGTACCATTTCACACCAGTCAGAATGGCTGCGATCCAAAAGTCTACAAATAATAAATGCTGGAGAGGGTGTGGAGGAAAGGGAACCCTCTTACACTGTTGGTGGGAATGCAAACTAGTACAGCCACTATGGAGAACAGTGTGGAGATTCCTTAAAAAACTGGAAATAGAACTGCCTTATGATCCAGCAATCCCACTGCTGGGCATACACACTGAGGAAACCAGAACTGAAAGAGACACGTGTACCCCAATGTTCATCGCAGCACTGTTTATAATAGCCAGGACATGGAAGCAACCTAGATGTCCATCAGCAGATGAATGGATAAGAAAGCTGTGGTACATATACACAATGGAGTATTACTCAGCCATTAAAAAGAATACATTTGAATCAGTTCTAATGAGGTGGATGAAACTGGAGCCTATTATACAGAGTGAAGTAAGCCAGAAGGAAAAACACCAATACAGTATACTAACGCATATATATGGAATTTAGAAAGATGATAACAATAACCCTGTGTACGAGACAGCAAAAGAGACACTGATGTATATAACAGTCTTATGGACTCTGTGGGAGAGGGAGAGGGTGGGAAGATTTGGGAGAATGGCATTGAAACATGTAAAATATCATGTATGAAATGAGATGCCAGTCCAGGTTCAATGCACGATACTGGATGCTTGGGGCTAGTGCACTGGGACGACCCAGAGGGATGGTATGGGGAGGGAGGAGGGAGGAGGGTTCAGGATGGGGAGCACATGTATACCTGTGGTGGATTCATTTTGATATTTGGCAAAACTAATACAATTATGTAAAGTTTAAAAATAAAATAAAATTTAAAAAAAAATGAATACTGTCTCCTCATACAAAGAAGTAGCAAAAACTCTAAAACTAGGTAACTCTCCTTAAAGAATATATAATTTTATTGAAAAGATACTTACCTCTTCTCCTTTCCTTAATCTTCCACCTAGCATTTTCAAGTTTTACTATGGGCCTGTAGTTATATAAGTACAGTATATTACTAAAATGAATTACAATTAAAGCATTAATTTCCTTTTGGGAATGTATATCAAGAAATTAATCCAATATATATAAAAGGCTACTGTCATGCAATTGTCTATTAGAGCATAATTTATAAAAGTCAGAAGGGAGAGAAAGGGTAGACAGAAATATATAATAAATAATTAAATATTCACTTGAAGAATTAAGTAGTTTTTAATGGTTATATATGTTCTATTAGCATATGAAGTACCTAGAACATAATATTAAAAAAAAAAAAGCAGAACAAAAATACTGAATGTATACAATTAAAACTATGCAAATAAAGTTTATCTTAAAAAATCAGAAGTAAAAGCACCAAAAGAATAACAGAAACCACATGACAACAACATGATCATGTGTGGCTTTTTACTTTATCTTCCAGACTTTCTGCAGCACTGTTAAATTAGTAATGTGTTTTTAATTTACTGTTTTTAAATTACCTTTGGGAATGATCTTCAGCTATATTTTGAGGTAACTAGTTCAAGAAAAATGAGCTTACAAATCAGGATATAAGTACTTCCCTTGTGATCCAGTGGTTAGGAATCTGCCTTCCAATGAGCAGATACAGCTTCTAACCATGGTCAGGGAACTAAGATCTCACATGGCTTGGGACAACTAAGGCCACACCCTACTCAAGAGAAGCCCTCATTCCATAACAAAGAGTCCCTGCACTGCAACCCAGCTTCAGTTCAGTTCAGTTACTCAGTCACGTCCCACTCTTTGTGACCCCATGGACTGCAGCACACCAGCCATCCCTGTCCACCACCAACTCCTGGAGCTTGCTCAAACTCATGTCCATCGAGTTGGTGATACCATCCAACCATCTCATCTATCATCCGTTTCTCCTCCTGCCTTCAATCTTTCCCAGCCTAGCCAATAAAAACAGGATAGAAGTTGAAATGTTCGTGTTTTCTTGCATTCAACACTATGCTAGGCACTATGGATACAGAGATGACCTGGATATGATCTCTACCTTTGAAGATTTTCAAATATATAAAGAAAATCCTATCAAAAATATAGTTATACTATTATGAATCCAATTATTAGTATGAATATGCGATGTGATTCTCAGAAAAGTGATTAATGCAGTTCACAAAAGAAGTGGCATTTTAACAGGGCTTTGAATGGTGACTGCTCATCTAAAAAAACTGAAAATAATAAAGAACAAGTAGGAGTTCATTATTGGAGAAGGAAATGGCAACCCACTCCAGTGTTCTTGCCTGGAGAATCCTAGGGACGGGGGAGCCTGGTGGGCTGCCATCTATGGGGTTGCACAGAGTCGGACACGACTGAAGTGACTTAGCAGCAGCAGCAGCAGCAGGAGTTCATTAGGTAAAAAAAGGAAAACAAGCAGATAGATGGAATCTGAAAAGTCACAACATAGTAAGTAATAGGCATGGTGGCTGAAATGAAGGTAAATAAAAATGAAAAATAATATATTGAATGCTTACCATACACTGAGCATTTCAAATAAGTTATAGCTAATTAAACCCTCACAAAAATTCTAAGAGTTTAAAACCATTATTCTTATCATTATCAATATATTGACATGGAAACTATTCTTAGTAAAGTCAGGAAACTTGCCTGAGGAAATCACATGTGAAGTGGTAAAGATGGAATCTCCACTCAAGTCTGTGTGAGTCTCAAACTTCTACCTTTATTCACCAACAATAACAATACTGAGGCAAGAAAGGACCTGAATGGTCCTATCAAGAAAGTTAGACTGAATTCCACAGAAAACTACAAATGCAAAATAATAAAAAATTCCTAAAGTATCAAGGGATGCTAGAGAGACTGGAAGACCAGTTGGAAGCATAATGCAGTGACTTTCTAAAGATGAATCAAGGAAATGAAAAGTGAATGGAGAAGAGAGAGTCAAGAGGGATTTCAGAAGTCGAACCACAGAACTTAGTGACCATGAAGAGGAGGAAGGAGTTCAAATTTTATATTCTAGTGACTAAAAAGATAATAAATAAATTAACCAAAAAAAGTGAATAAGAAAGGCATAAGAAAAAGAATAACGAATATTATTGGGGCAACTTGAGCTTAAGCTGGGATGTCAGCAGTACATCCCAAAAAGCATATTCAATAGGTATTTATAAGCACACAGAAATGTCTTCTAGAGTTTCTTCTGATGTTTTTACTCATCTGTTGAAATTCTACATTTTAGCAGAATTTCTTTTCACGTTCTTAATTGGTACAATTAATAGTTTAAAAATAAATTATTTTGAAATAATAGAAATTCACCATTGATATGCTATTTTCTTCTAAAAGAATACCAGACCATCTTACCCACCTCCTAGGAAATCTGTATGCAGATCAAGAAGCAAGTTAGAACCAGACATGGAACAATGGACTGGTTCCAAATTGGGAAAGGAGTAGGTCAAGGCTGTATATTGTCACCCTGCTCATTTAACTTATATGCAGAGTGCATCATGTGAAATGCTGGGCTGGATGAAGCATAAGCTGGAATCAAGATTGCAGGGAGAAATATCAATAACCTCAGATATGCAGATGATATCACCCTTACAGCAGAAAGAAAAGAGGAACTAAAGAGCCTCTTGATGAAAGTGAAAGAGCAGACTGTTTTATACATCTGTGTCTCTTTTGCTGTCTCGCATACAGGGTTATCGTTACCATCTTTCTAAATTCCATATATATGTGTTAGCATACCGTATTGGTGTTTTTCTTTCTGGCTTACTTCACTCTGTATAATAGGCTCCAGTTTCATCCACTTCATTAGAACTGATTCAAATGTATTCTTTTTAATGGCTGAGTAATACTCCATTGTGTATATGTACCACAGCTTTCTTATCCATTCATCTGCTGATGGACATCTAGGCTGCTTCCATGTCCTGGCTATTATAAACAGTGCTGCGATGAACATTGGGGTACATGTGTCTCTTTCAATTCTGGTTTCCTCGGTGTGTATCCCCAGCAGTGGGATTGTTGGGTCATAAGGCAGTTCTATTTCCAGTTTTTTAAGGAATCTCCACACTGTTCTCCATAGTGGCTATACTAGTTTGCATTCATACCAACAGTGTAAGAGGGTACCCTTTTCTCCACGCCCTCTCCAGCATTTATTGCTTGTAGACTTTTGGATCGCAGCCATTCTGACTGGCGTGAAATGGTACCTCACTGTGGCTTTGATTTGCATTTCTCTGATAATGAGTGATGTTGAGCATCTTTTCATGTGTTTGTTAGCCATCTGTATGTCTTCTTTGGAGAAATGTCTCTTTAGTTCTTTGGCCCATATTTTGATTGGGTCATTTATTTTTCTGGAATTGAGCTGGAGGAGTTGCATGGCAACGATAACCCTGTATGCAAGACAGCAAAAGAGACACAGATGTATAGAACAGTCTTTTGGACTCTGTGGGAGAGGGAGAGGGTGCGATGATTTGGGGGAATGGCATGGAAATATGTATAATATCATATAAGAAATGAATCGCCAGTCAGGTTCAATATAGGATCCTTGGGGCTGGTGCACTGGAATGACCCGGAGGGATGGTATGGGGAGAGAGGTGGGAGGGGGGTTCAGGATGGGGAACACATGTATGCCCGTGGCAGATTCATGTTGACGTGTGGCAGAATCAACACAATATTGTAAAGTAATTAGCCTTCAATTAAATAATTTTTTTTTAAAAAAGAAAGAAAGTGAAAGAGGAGAGTGAAAGAGCTGGCTTAAAACTCAACATTCAAAAAACAAAGATCATGGCATCCAGTCCCAATACTTCATGGCAAATAGGGAAACAATAGAAACAGTTACAGACTTTATTTTCTTGGGCTCCAAAATCACTGAATATAGTGACTGCAGACATGAAACTAAAAGATACTTGCTCCTTGTAGGAAAAGCTATGATAAACCTAAAAAGAATATTAAAAAGCAGAGTACTACTTTACCAACAAAGGTCTGTCTAGTCAAAGATATGTTTTTGCAGTAGTCATGTATGGATGTGAGAGTTGGACCATAAAGAAGGCTGACTGAAGAACTGATGCTTTTGAACTGTGCTGTTAGAAAAGACAATTGAGAGTCCACTGGACAGCAAGGAGATCAAACCAGTCAACCCTAAAGGAAATCAATCCTGAATATTCATTGGAAGGACTGATGCTGAAGCTGAAGCTGAAGCTCCAATACTTTGGCTACCCGATGAGAACTGACTCATTTGAAAAGACCCTAGTGCTGGGAAAGACTGAAGACAGGAGGAGAAGGGGATGCCAGAGGATGATATGGTTGGATGGCATCACTGACTTGATGGGCATGAGTTTGAGCAAGCTCCAGGAGTTGGTGATGGACAGGGAGGCCTGGCGTGCTGCAGTCCATGGGTTGCAAAGAGTTAGACACAACTGAGCAACTGAACTGAACTGAAAAGAATCCACACTTAAAGCAATTATTACAAATTTTAAAATACATCAGATCAGATCAGATCAGATCAGTCGCTCAGTCGTGTCTGACTCTTTGCGACCCCATGAATCGCAGCATGCCAGGCCTCCCTGTCCATCACCAACTCCCGGAGTTCACTCAGACTCACGTCCATCGAGTCAGTGATGCCATCCAGCCATCTCATCCTCTGTCGTCCCCTTCTCCTCCTGCCCCCAACCCTCCCCCCCACCCAGCATCAGAGTCTTTTCCAATGAGTCAACTCTTCGCATGAGGTGGCCAAAGTACTGGAGTTTCAGCTTTAGCATCATTCCTTCCAAAGAAATCCCAGGGCTGATCTGTTTAATAATTTAAAAATAATTTCCTCATATTTTCCCTAGCTATACTTGAAGTTTAAACAAACAAACAAAGAAAATAACTCAACTAGGAAAGGGAGAGATTTAGTTTAGCTCTTTGTGCAATGATGGTCTTTTTTTACTTGAAATCTCCAAAAAGTCTAATGTAATAGAGACATCTCTAATTGAACAACTTCACTTTGCTAGAGCAGCCATGAAGAGACCCCACGTCCAAGGTAAGTGAAACCCAAGTAAAACGGTAGGAACTGAGAGAGGGGATCAGAGAGCAGACAGACTGAAACTACAATCGCAGACAATATGATCACATGGACCACGGCCTTGTCTAATTCAATGAAAGTAAGCCATGCCATATGGGGCCATCCAAGACGGACGGGTCATGGTAGAGAGGTCTGACAGAATGTGATCAACTGGAGAAGGGAATGGCAAACCACTTCAGTATTCTTGCCTTGAGAACCCCATGAACAGTATGAAAAGGAAAAATGACAGGACACTGAAAGAGGAACTCACCAGGTCGGTAGGTGCCCAATATACTACTGGAGATCAGTGGAGAAATAACTCCAGAAAGAATGAAGGGATGGAGCCCAATCAAAAACAACACCCAGTTGTGAATGGGACTGGTGATAGAAGCAAGGTTCAATGCTGTAAAGAGCAATATTGCATAGGAACCTGAAATGTCAGGTCCATGAATCAAGGCAAATTGGAAGTGGTCAAACAGGAGATGACAAGAGTGAACATCAACATTCTAGGAAATCAGTGAACTAAGATGGACTGGAATGGGTGAATTTAACTCAGATGACCATTATATCTACTACTGTGGGCAGGAATCCCTTAGAAGAAATGGAGTAGCTATCATAGTCAACAAAAGAGTCCAAAATGCAGTGCTTGGATGCACTTTCAAAAATAACAGAATGATCTCTGTTCATTTCCAAGGTAAACCATTCGATATCACACGGTAATCCAAGTCTATGCCCCGACCAGTAACACTGAAGAAGCTGAAGTTGAAAAATTCTATGAAGACCTACAAGACCTTCTAGAACTAACAACCAAAAAAGATGTCCTTTTCATGATAGGGGACTGGAATGCAAAAGTAGGAAGTCAAGAAACACTTGGAGTAACAGGTAAATTCGGCCTTGGAGTACAGAATGTAGCAGGGCAAAGGCTAATAGAAACAAACTGTAGTAATTTCTTTATGTAGCTCAGTTGGTAGCATTTCAGTTAATTGATCAATACATGTTTATTGATAACCCACCATATGAAAAGTACTTTGCCAGGAATTTACATTCTAAGGAAGATTTCTTCAGGATGATGGAACTAATCAAATGCATGATGTATCTAAATGTGTTGAGTTAAATGGGCAACTGGGAAGAGTTTGGGTTTAAATTAATAATAATTTCAAGAAGAGAAAAGAGCAAGATGAAGAACACAAAAGTTTTTCCAGGAAAGCAAAATCAACCTAATTTAGTATTTGGACCAGCTATAATTATTTTTTACATAGTATTTACATAGTCAAAATTATATGAAATACTAAATATTATTATGATCAAAATTAACATGTTAACTATGTCAGAAAGATGGGCATGTGGGAAGGCCTACTATTTGAGGATTTTGGGATGCCTTTCCTCTTCTCTAAATATCCTGCCTCAGGGACAACTTAGGTCTTCTCTCAGTTTTGATATGTGGCAGAGATGGAGGATGAGATCTAAATCCTCATATTCTGTTATGGAAAGTCAATGTTCAAAATTTAAATATCAAGAAGAAATAATATAAACTTAAAAAATGACATCAATATAATGACAAAAGTTAAATGGGAAGAAGTTAAAAGGATGAAGTAACCTAATAGAACTATTTGACTCTTTAAGGTATATATATGTATAATTGGATAAAAAAGAAAATGAACAGCCATGACTTATACAGCATGGTGAATGTTTAAGTGAAAGAATAACAAAACTTTTCCTAAATGTATTAAGAAAACATTTTGCTGGCATTGTAAAAGAAATGATTAAAGGGAAAGAGGGAGGGAAATCAGTTGGAAATCTATTACCCTAGGTTAAAGAGAATGTAGTTAAGTCTTGAATCAAGCTATTGTCAATGAAACCAGAAGGAAAGGATACAATTTAAAGAGAGTTTAAATATAGAAGCACAAGGACTTGGAGATATTTGATATAGATATGCAGAGGGGGTGTTTAGGATAATTCAGAGGCATGTTTAAGATAATTTGGAATTTTATAACCTGAGTTACAGAAAGAGCTGTTCTGTGCAGTCTTCTTAATCATTCACAATAACATATATTATTCTGTTCAGTTCAGTTTGGTCGCTCAGCCATGTCCGACCATGAATCGCAGCATGCCAGGCCTCCCTGTCCATCACCAACTCCCGGAGTTCACTCAGACTCACGTCCATCGAGCCAGTGATGCCATCCAGCCATCTCATCCTCCGGCGTCCCCTTCTCTTCCTGCCCCCAATCCCTCCCAGCATCAGAGTCTTTTCCAGTGAGTCAACTCTTCGCCTGAGGTGGCCAAAGTACTGGAGTTTCAGCTTTAGCATCATTCCTTCCAAAGAAATCCCAGGGCTGATCTCCTTCAGAATGGACTGGTTGGATCTCCTTGCAGTCCAAGGGACTTTCAAGAGTCTTCTCCAACAGCACAGTTCAAAAGCATCAATTCTTCGGCGCTCAGCTTTCTTCACAGTCCAATTCTCACATCCATACATAACCACAGGAAAAACCATAGCCTTGACTAGATGGACCTTTGTTGGCAAAGTAATGTCTAACATTAAAATTTTATTACATATGCAATTATATACAATGTATATAATTATAATAATGCATGTTATATACATAATATATTCTGGAGAGATTATATATATACATATATATATATATACACACACACATATATATATATATATATATACACACACACACACACACACACATATATATATATATACACACACACACACATATATATATATATATATATATTCTGGAGAGATACTAATCCTTTGTTGGCTATATGGATTGCAAAAATCATCTCCCAGTATCCTATCTTTCTACTTTCTTTATGGTGATTTTTGATGAAAAGAAATTCTTAATTTAATTCTTAATTTAATCTTGGTATTTATTTTTCTTGATTTGAAGATTACCATCTTTCAATAACTCCAAGGAGTTCTTTTTGAATACTGTCTTTCCCACTGGGCTTCGTTGGTGGCTCAGATGGTAAATAATCCACCTGCAATGTGGGAGACTTGGGTTTGATCCCTGGGTTTGGAAGAATCCCTAGAGAAGGGAATGGCTACCCACTCCAGTATTCTTGCCTGGAGAATTACCTGGACAGAGGAGCCTGGTAAGCTACAATTCATGGCATTGCAAAGAATCGTTCACGACTGAGTGACTTTCACTTCATTTCACTTCATTTCACTTCATTTTCCCATTGGCTCTATAATCTCCTTCTAGAACTCTGATAAAAGATGCTTACTCCTTGGAAGGAAAGTTATGACCAACCTAGATAGCATATTCAAAAGCAGAGACATTACTTTGCCAACAAAGGTCTGTCTAGTCAAGGTTATGGTTTTTCCAGTGGTCATGTATGGATGTGAGAGTTGTACTGTGAAGAAAGCTGAGTGCCAAAGAATTGATGCTTTTGAACTGCAGTGTTGGAGAAGACTCTTGAGAGTCCCTTGGACTGCAAGGAGATCCAACCAGTCCATCCTAAAGGAGATCAGTTCTGGGTCTTCATTGGAAGGACTGATGCTGAGGCTGAAACTCCAATACTTTGGCCACCTCATGCAAAGAGTTGACTCATTGGAAAAGACCCTGATGCTGAGAGGGACTGGGGACAGGAGGAGAAGGGAAGGACAGAGGATGAGATAGCTGGATGGCATCACGCACTCGATGGACATGAGTCTGGGTGAACTCCAGGAGTTGGTGATGGACAGGGAGGCCTGGAGTGCTGCGATTCATGGGGTCACAAAGAGTCGGACACGACTGAGCCACTGAACTGAACTGAACTGAACTGAGAGGACTTCCCATGTGATACAGTGGATAAGAACCCACCTGCCCAGTGCAGGGGACATGGGTTAGGTCCCTGGTCTGGGAAGATTCCACATGCCACGGAGCAATGAAAGCCCGTGCATCACAACTGAGCCTGACCTCTAGAGCCCGCAAGCAGCAACTACTGAGTTCATGTGCCAAACCTCTGAAGTCCATGCACCTGGAGCCCATGTTCCACAACAAGAAAAGTCACTGCAATAAACCCGTGCACCACAGGGAAGAGTAGCCCCCACTCACCACAACTAGAGAAAGCCCCCACACAGCAATAAAGGCCCAGCACAACCAAAAATAAAAAATAAACTAAAAAAGTATATTAGACCTTCTCCCTTCACTCTCCATAGCTGTTAACTTCTCTATCATGTTTTACGCTTCTCTCTGGACAGTATTTTAAATAAATTTCTTCAGAAATTACCTTACCAATTCTCTCTTCTGCTATGTCTAATACAATGGTTAATCTTTTCACTGAGTTTTTATTATATTATTAATTTTTAGAATTTCTATTTATTTTTCAAATCTTATTTTTAAGCTTCTATTTCTTTAATCATATCAATCATGATTATACATTATCTTTGATAACTCCAATGTTTATAGTTTTGACAGGTCTATTGTTTTGATTATTTTCTGCAGATTTCTTTTATGATGTCTTCTTGCCTGCTTTATGATTTTTTACCATGAGGATTCATTTTCCTTTGCATTCTATCAGTGAAATGCAGGTGAGGCCTAAACTTAAGTTGGAATTCCTCCAAATAATTTTTATTTGCTTCTGCCAATCATCTGGGGGCACAATGAGCTGGAAACATTATAAGCTAAACTCTCCACTAAACTTAGGCTTTTTTCAGGGGGGCCAGGTTGTACTTACATATTCACAAGGAAATTTTTACTTATTCTTCATTTACCTAGCATTACTGGCAAATTTCCTTGGTGTTTCCATGTTTATTTCACTCCTACACATTTCAGCTTTGTGTAGGGTATGGATATCCTATTTGGTTTCCTTCCATAGGTGGATTCCCAGTTTTAACAAGTATCCATCACGGCCAAAGTAGCTGTCAAATGGAAACCCTGAAACCCAAATTTCAGGATTCAGCAGAACAAAACTAGCTTTGGCACTTATCTTTTAAGTTTCCTAGTTTACTCTATTTTGGGATTTTCTTGTTTTGCCAACTCATCAATGCAAAAAATAATTATATATATACTTCCCTGGTGGTGCAGTGGTAAAGAATCCACCTGTCAGTGCAGGAGATGCAGGTTCAATCTCTGGGTCAAAAAGGTCCCCTGGAGAATGAAACTGCAACCCACTTCAGTATTCTCACTTGGGAAATCCTACGGACAGAGGAGCCTGACACAACTTAGCGATTAAACAACAACTATATAGATAGATCGATATACCTAAAAATTTATTTTATCCAGCTTTTTAAAAATTTATTCAAAGGGTAGTTTAGAGTAACTAATTTCAAGAAATATATATCCAGGTATCATCTTCCTTCCTTTAATGGTAAACTCAACTTTCTTGCTTTCCACATTGTAGAATACCTACTGTCTTAATCCTGTTCCACTGCTTATACATTTGTGATGTAGAGAATGCATTTCTCTACTGTTGATTACTATGCTTCTTTGCTACAGTGAAAGGCTAAGCTGATTTAATCAGTACATGTAGTTAAACAAGGTCGACACTACTAATCTAGCAATATATTTTTACAGGTACACTGTCTCAAGCTTCTAAAAACCAACAAACACAACTAGTAAATGGCTTCTAATAAACCAAGGGGTGCTATATCTAGTGTAGAACAAAAGGACTATCAGGGAATCACTGAAGTATAAAATGGTTTTTTTTTTTTTTTTTAGTGTTTTTCAGGTCTTTTTTTTTTTTAATTTTAGTTTTAAACTTTACATAATTGTATTAGTTTTGCCAAACATCAAAATGAATCCATCACAGGTATACATGTGTTCCCCATCCTGAACCCTCCTCCCTCCTCCCTCCCCATACCATCCCTCTGGGTCGTCCCAGTGCACTAGCCCCAAGCATCCAGCATCGAACCTGGACTGGCATCTCATTTCGTACATGATATTTTACGTGTTGTTTTTATCACTTCCTATCAGTGTTTTTTTTTAGATGTTGTTAAAAGGCTGATTTTTTCTTATAACTAAAGTTGTACTATACATAAGAAGCAATTTCAAAAACTAAGGTTCTACTTACAGTTATCTAATAAGTTTTATCTATTTGAAATCAAATGTATTTATTTAATCATAATAAATGACTTTATTAGTAAACACACGTTAATGGTCAAAGGTGACTCTTTCGATGACTGTTACTTCCCTAAAAGAACTAGCTTCTGACAAAAAACCACATTGCTGATTCCCATAAATAAGGAAAGGTTAAAGATCAGAAGAGACAAGCAGCTGGAAGGGAATTAAAATAGAAAAAGAGAAAGTGAGGAAAGAACTGCCACTCAAGAGGAAAAATAGGCTTTGGTTTTTTATGCTACCAAAAGCAAAAGTAATTCACCAGGAGTGTGATAGTAGATCTAGCAACATGGATATGGAGAAGCCTTATTTTTGGTGCAGAGTAAGGTTGGGTGATTTTCTTAGCTATAGGGTATCACAGTAAAGAATTAGCTTAAACATCACTAAGTAAAGGCCCTAAATTGAGATATAATCATTAATAAATCGAGAAAATAAAAATCAAATCAATAATTTGCATGTCCAACCTAAAATTTCATGTCAAAAATATGTTCATTAATTTAGCTAACTGATAAATATGTCTAATCATTGTCACATTGGGGGATGATCTTTGTAGAAACTAAGATGATGGCATCCAGTCCCATCTCTTCATGGCAAATAGATAGAGAAACAATTTAAACAGTGACAGACTTTATTTTCTTGGGCTCCAAAATCACTGAAGATGGTGACTGCAGCCATGAAATTAAAAGATGCTTGCTCCTTGGAAGAAAAGCTATGACAAACCTAGAAAGAATATTAAAAAGCAGAGACATTACTTTACCAACAATCGTCCATATAGTCAAAGCTATGGTTTTTCCAGTAGTCATGTATGGATGTGAAGGTTGGACCATAAAGAAAGCTGAGTGCTGAAGAATTGATGCTTTTGAACTGTGATGTTGGAAAAGACCCTTGAGAGTCCCTGGACAGCAAGGAGATCAAACCAGTCAATCTTAAAGGAAATCAATCCTGAATATTCATTGGAAGGACTGATGTTGAAGCTGAAACTCCAATACTTTGGCCACTTGATGCGAAGAACTGACTCATTAGAAAACACTCTGATGCTGGGAAAGACTGAAGGTGGAAGGAAAAGGGGATGACAGAGGATGAGATGGTTGGATGTCATCACTGACTTGATGGACATGAGTGTGAGCAAGCTCCAGGAGTTGATGATGGACAGGGAAGCCTGGCATGCTGCAGTTCATGGGTCACAAAGAGTCTCACATGACTGAGCTATTGAACAAAACTGAAAATATATGCAAGTCAATCAACATGATATATAAAACTGTATATAAAAACCATATGATCATCTCAAGAGAAGCAGAAAAAGCTATCAACAAAATTCAGCACCTATTTATGATAAAAATGCTTCAAAAAATAGGAATAGAAGAAACCTATCTCAACATAGTAAAGGCCATATATGATAAGCCTACAGCAAATATTATTTTCAGTGGTGAAAAACTAAAAGCATTCCCTCTAAGATCAGGAACAAGACAAGGGTGTCCACTCTCACCACTATTATTCAACATAGTTTTGGAAGTCCCAGCTATGGCACTTAGAGGAGTAAAAGAAATAAAAGGAATCCAGATTGGAAAAGAAGAAGTAAAACTCTCACTTTTGCAGATGACATGATACTATACATAGAAATCCCAAAAGAAACTATCAGAAGATTACTAGAACTAATCAGTGAATTCAGCAAAGTCGTGGGATATAAGGTCAATACACAGAAATCACTTGTGTTCCTTCATATTAACAATGAAAAATCAGAAAGAGAAATTAAGGAATCAATCCCATTCACCATTACAACAAAAAGAATAAAATATCTAGGAATAAACCTACCTAAGGAGACAAACCAGAGATCAAACTGCCAACATCGGCTGGATCATCGAAAAAGCAAGAGAGTTCCAGAAAAACATCTATTTCTGCTTTATTGACTATGCCAAAGCCTTTGATTGTGTGGATCACAATAAACTGTGGAAAATTCTGAAAGAGGTGGGAATTCCAGACCACCTGACCTGCCTCTTGAGAAACCTATATGCAGGCCAGGAAGCAACAGTTAGAACTGGACATGGAACAACAGACTGGTTCCAAATAGGAAAAGGAGTACGTCAAGGCTGTATATTGTCACCCTGCTTATTTAACTTATATGCAGACTACATTACAAGAAACGTGGGGCTGGAAAAGCACAAGCTGGAATCAAGATTGCCAGGAGAAATATCAATAACCTCAGATATGCAGATGACACCACCCTTATGGCAGAAAGTGAAGAGGAACTAAAGAGCCTCTTGATGAAAGTGAAAGAGGAGTGTGAAAAAGTTGGCTTAAAGCTCAACATTCAGAAAACTAAGATCATGGCATGTGGTCCCACCACTTCATGGGAAATAGATGGGGAAACAGTGGAAACAGTGTCAGACTTTATTTTTCTGGGCTCCAAAATCACTGCAGATGGTGATTGCAGCCATGAAATTAAAAGACGCTTACACCTTGGAAGGAAAGTTATGACCAACCTAGACAGCATATTCAAAAGCAGAGACGTTACTTTGCCAACAAAGGTCCATCTAGTCAAGGCTATGTTTTTTCCAGTGGTCATGTATGGATGTGAGAGTTGACTGTGAAGAAAGCTGAGTGCCGAAGAACTGATGCTTTTGAACTGTAGTGTTGGAGAAGACTCTTGAGAGTCCCTTGGACTGCAAGGAGATCCAACCAGTCCATCCTAACGGAGGTCAGTCCTGGGTGTTCATTGGAAGGACTGATGCTGAATCTGAAACTCCAGTCCTTTGGCCACCTCATGCGAAAAGTTGACTCATTGGAAAAAGACTGATTCTGCGAGGGATTAGGGGCAGGAGGAGAAGGGGACGACAGAGGATGAGATGGCTGGATGGCATCACTGACCCGATGGACATGAGTTTGAGTAAACTCCAAAGGTTGGTGATGGACAGGGAGGCCTGGAGTGCTGCAATTCACGGGGTTGCAAAGAGTCAGACACGACTGAGCGACTGAACTGATCTGAACCGAACTGAAGGAGACAAAAGATCTGTATACAGAAAATTACAAGACACTGATGAAAGAAATCAAAGATGACATAAACAGATGGAGAGATATTCCATGTTCCTGCATAGGAAGAATCAATATTGTAAAAATGACCACATTAACAAATACAATCTACAGATTCAATATGATCCTTATCAAATCACCAATGGCATTTTTCACAGAACTAGAACAAAAAATTTCACAATTCATATGGAAACACAAAAGACCCCAAATAGCCAAAGCAGTCTT
Source organism: Bos mutus (assembly GCF_027580195.1). Classification (NCBI taxonomy): domain Eukaryota; kingdom Metazoa; phylum Chordata; class Mammalia; order Artiodactyla; family Bovidae; genus Bos; species Bos mutus. The sequence goes on along the minus strand of NC_091630.1, from coordinate 26,113,910 downwards.
GAGAAATAACAATGGAGCTGGAGGAATCAACTTTCCTGGCTTCAGACTACACTACAAAGCTACATTCATCAAGACTGTATGGTACTGGAATAAAAACAGAAATATAGACCAATGGAACAAGATAGAGAACCCAGAGATAAACCCGCACACCTATGGTTACCTTCTTTTTGACAAAGGAGGCAAGAATATACAATTGGGCAAAGATAGCCCCTTCAATAAGTGGTGCTTGGAAAACTGGATACTACATGCTAAAGAATGAAATTAGAACACTTCCTAATGCCATACACAAAGATAAACTCAAAATGGATTAAAGACCTATATGTAAGACCAGAAACTATAAAACTGTTAGAAGAAAACATAGACAGGACACTCAATGACATAAATCAAAGCAAGATCTTCTATGACTCACCTCCTAGAGTAATGGAAATAAAAACAAAAATAAACAAGTGGGACCTAATTAAACTTAAAAGCTTTTGAACAGCAAAGGAAACTACAAACAAGGTGAAAAGGCAACCCTCAAAATGGGAGAAAATAATAGCAAAGGAAACAACTGACAAAGAATTAATTTCCAAAATATACAAGCAGCTCATACAACTCAATACCAGAAAAACAAACAAACCAATCAAAAAGTCAGTAAAATGCCTAAAAAGACATTTCTTCAAAGAAGACACCCAGATGGCTAACAAGCACATGAAAAGATGCTCAACATCACTCATCATTAGAGAAATGCAAATCAAAACTGCAATGAGATACCACCTCATACCAGTCAGAATGGCCATCATCAAAGAGTCTGCAAACAATCAATGCTGGAGAGGGTGTGGAGAAAAGGGAACACTATTGCATTGCTGGTGGGAATGTAAACTGATACAGCCACAATGGAAGACAGTACAGAGATTCCTTAAAAAGCTAGGAATAAAACCGCCATATGACCAAGCAATCCCACTCCTAGGCATATTCCCTGAGGAAACCAAAATTGAAAAAGACACATGTACCCCAATGTTCACTGCAGCACTATTTACAATAGGTAGAACATGGAAGCAACCTAGATGTCCATTGACAGATGAATGGCTAAAGAAGCTGTGGTACATATATACGATGGAATACTACTCAGCCATAAAAAGGAACACATTTAAGTCAGTTCTAATGAGGTGGACAAACCTAGAGCCTATTATACAGATTGAAGTAGGTCAGAAAGAGAAATATAAATATCATGTACTAATGCATATATATGGAATCTAAAAAGATGGCACTGATGAGTTTATTTTCAAGGCAGCAATGGAGAAACAGACATAGAGAACAGACCTATGAACATGGTGGGGAAGGGAGGAGAGAGAAGGTAAGAGTATGTATGTATGGAGAGAGTAACATGGAAATTTACAATACCATATGTAAAATAGATAGCCAATGGGAATTTGCTATGTGACTCAGGGAACACAAACAGGGGCTCTATGACAGGCTGAAGGGTGGGGTGGTGAGGGAGATGGGAGAGAGCTTTGGGAGGGAGGGGGCCTGGGTATACCTATGGCTGATTCTTGTTGATGTATGGCAGAAAACCACAAAATTCTATAAAGCAATTATCACTCAATGGGCATGAGTCTGAGTAAACTGCAGGAGTTAGTGATGGACAAGGAGGCCTGGTGTGCTGCAGTCCATGGGATTGCAAAGAGTTGGACATGACTGAGTGATTGAACTGAACTGAACTGAATTATCCTTCAATTAAATTTTTTTAAAAAAGAAAGAAAATAGTAGTGTGGAATTAGGAAATAACTTTTAAGTTCAATCAATAGAAACATTAGCTAACTGTCTAAGAAATAAGAGAATATACTTCTATTACTCTACAAAGAAAACTTATTATTACTTATATATTTATTTAAATTAAAGTTACAATTACATAAACAAAATTTATGGTGTTACAGAAATGAAGCAGAAGGAAGAACTCAGGCATTACTCAAAGATTAGAGAGATTGATAATTTATTATATTTCAATTTTTCAATTTTCTGAACATAATTACATCCTGTTATTTTGCTCACCAAAGATCCACACAAACAAAGATTTGGGTATTTTAGTACCACTAAGCTCTATCCATCGGAGAAGGCAATGGCACCCCACTCCAGTACTCTTGCCTGGAAAATCCCATGGATGGAAGAGCCTGGTGGGCTGCAGTCCATGGGGTTGCTAAGAGTCAGGCACAACTGAGCGACTTCACTTTCACTTTTCACTTTCATGCATTGGGAAGGAAATGGCAACCCACTCGAGTGTTCTTGCCTGGAGAATCCCAGGGATGGGGGAGCCTGGTGGGCTGCCGTCTATGGGGGCGCACAGAGTCGGACACAACTGAAGCGACTTAGCAGCAGCAGCAAGCTCTATCCATAGCACAGGCTTTGGGTTGAGCCACAGCTTTTTTTTTCTCTGAAGTGATATTTTTCCCTTAATCATAAGAAGAAACAAACTATGAGAGCTAGTCAGATGGTTCAATGCTGAAGAAAATTGCTTTGGTGTACTCTAAAAAGAGGGGAAAAGCCACGAAATCTGGAAAGTTTAGGCCATTTTACACATCCGATGTGTTGCACGTAGGCTGTGTGCCTTGTTTGGTAATGTCCTGAAAAACTATACAGGTTGAGCATTTGAGTTTTAAATATAGTATGTGTGGCCTGAATTGGCTTCCACCAGCTGACCATCTTATTTCATGAAAATCAAATAAGTCACAATGCTAAATATCCTTTTAACTAAGTTATACTGTGCCTAAAACTGCCAGACAAGCAAATGACAAGAGAATAGAATTCTTAGGTTTAAAGATGTGTAAGTAATTACTGATTCATCAAAGAAGAAACTGTGTTCATAGCAGTGAAACTAAATAATCCTAAACATTCAGCTAACACCACAGCAAATGAGAGATGTGTTTAGAGATTTATGAAAAGGAAAATACTGTGACACTTAAAACTCTTGATAAGCTAAGGAGGCCATCTTCACCACAGGTACAATCAGGTTCTACCTCTTATCTCATGTTTCAAGGGTTTAGAACTGTTAAGTGCCTTTCCTTCTAATATATTTATTTATTAGGAACTTAAACTATTTAAAAAGATAGAGCTTTGTGGTACAGAATTTTTTCTGTAAGCAATATAATTTGTTACAAAACAATACTTTATTTTTACCATGTTGGGAAGTAAAGTTATCCCTGATTGAGCTTTTTGCTTTGTTTACTTTGTAGTCTTAACCTACAAAACTTTCTGCCCTGCTATTTTGAAACAAAAATATGAAGTTTTTGGTGTATGTAAAAGTGGAAGATTAGTATTTTTGAAATGTAAGATGATAACTCAGTTCCTAAATGACATTTGTCTGTTCCAAAGTTACCTTCCTTTCTATTTGTTGGTCTAGACTAGTCTACTTGAAATTTGAATGCAAAATGAAACAATCCAAGATTGCTGAGAGAAGACATTCCAAATTTAAAATGGAAAGGGAGCAATAGTTCTTATTTCCACTCTATAAAAATCTAGATTCTATTTTTGTCATTTGTTCTTTAAAAATTAAGGTCTAATAAGGGTAACACTTAAATGGTAATATGTTTACTTTCTATTCAGTTTCAAAAACGAAGATTCTGCTGAAACATTTGTTCTTCTAATTCTTCCCTCCTTGGCATATAATCAGCTTGCTGCTCTCCAAATGACATTTCGTTTCATGGCTTTGTTACATGCTAATAATTTTATTCATTTCACTGATATCCAGATTTAATAGCTTCCTTTGAGCCACAGTAATGTTTTAAGTGTTGTATCAAAATCTAAAATTAAATGAAACTATTTATTAATCTTGTAATATAATGTCATCATTTCTATTTGTGTCACAGACTGGCATTCTTTTTCTTCTTTTATTCACTTTCCTCTATTTCATAATATTCTAAAGTAAGTCAAATTTGAATGTACACAAATAGAATTTTTATAAACTACCTTTCTATCAGATCTGGGTAAGTGGCAACACCTAAGTAGAAGACACTGTTCATAATGTCATTCTGGTGAGGAATGAGGGAGGGGAAGGAACATATGGGAAATTTCTACACATGCCTCTATATATTTTCAAGTTAAATCAGTTTTTCAAAATGTTTTACATACTGAAAGTGTGTTTCCATATGCCATAAAATATTAATTTTAGATTTTTTATATAAAAATTTATATATCTGAAATGAGCTTCTTTATTCTGTAAGATTAACATGAAATTCTACACAGAATAAAGATACAATGCATTTTCTAATACAAAAGGGAAATATTCAATGACACCTGACCCCTATAAGTCCTTTATGTGACATTAATAAAAATAGTTTTTTTTATTTTAAACATCAACCAGAACTAAATCTAATGGCTAGAACCTTAACAGTAACTATTTTCAATCATACTTGAGGGAAATATCTTTCCATATCTGTCTCTGATATGATTATATTAATAAACACACAGTCTTAGAAGCACCTTTAAAATTTTACCCAAGTTTTATCTTATTTGTGATTCTAATTTGGAGAATGGATGGTATTACATACACAACTAACTAACACAAAAACTTCAAAATTCCAAGTAGCTCTAATTTATAAAAAACATTCTGTAAAGGGAAAAACCATGGAGACAAAAGATCAATGGGTGCCAGGGACTAGAGGAAGGGGATGATAAATAGGCAGAACACAGAGGATTTTTACAGCTGAGAAAACTTTTTATATGACATTATAATGATGATATATGTTATAATACTTTTATCCAAACTCACAGAATGTACAACACCAAGAATGAACCTTAAGATAAATTATGGACTCTGGGTGATTATGTCAATGTAGATTTGTTACTGGTAAAAAAAAATAATATATATATATATAATATATATACACACACATATACATATATACATATATATACATATACAATTCTGGTGAGGAATGAGGGAAGGATGACGGAGGCCAAGTGGCATATGAGAAGACTCTTCACCTTCTTCTCAATTTTGCTGTAAACCTAAAACTGCTCTAAGAAAATTTTTTTAAGTCTTTAATAAAATATGCATTTAAAAATATATTTAAAAGCAGCTTTTCAAGCTCAATTTCAAAACTTTGTAATAAATTCATGTGCTATATACCATGTTTCAGTCAGTTCAGTTCAGTCACTCAGTCGTGTCCGACTCTTTGTAACCCCATGAATCGCAGCACGCCAGGCCTCCCTTTCCATCACCAACTCCCGGAGTTCACTCAGACTCACGTCCATCGAGTCAGTGATGCCATCCAGCCATCTCATCCTCTGTCGTCCCCTTCTCCTCCTGCCCCCAATCCCTCCCAGCATCAGAGTCTTTTCCAATGAGTCAACTCTTCGCATGAGGTGGCCAAAGTACTGGAGTTTCAGCTTTAGCGTCATTCCTTCCAAAGAAATCCCAGGGCTGATACCATGTTTATTTCCTATCAAATACTGTATCATCCAGATAGTCAGTCACACAAGTTATTAAGAAAAGGGTATTTTCCTAGATTCCTTGTTATCCCCTACCTTCTACCAAATTCATTTCATCAAGTCCTACTACCTTTAAAATAAACTCATAGAAAAAGAGGTCAAATTTGTGGTTGCCAGAGTAATAGGAGGAGGAATTAAATGAAAGTGTTCAAAGATACAAATGTCTAGTCGTAAGATAAATATTAGATATATAATTTACAATTTGATAAATATAATTAACCCTTCTATGTTATATGTGAAAGTTATTGAGAGTAAATCCTGAGAGCTCTCATCACAAGGAAAACCATTTTTCTATTTATTTAATTTTGCATCTATATGAGATGATAGATATTCACTAAACTTATTATGGTAACCATTTCATGATGCATATAAGACAAATCATTACAGTACACTTTAAACTTACACAATGCTGCATGTCAATTATACCTCAATAAAACTGGGAGAAAAAAGTATATTTTGAAAACAAGTTTTAATATTTCTTAAATCTGTTCATTTTTTCTCATCCCTTTCAGTTCAGTTCAGTTTAGTTCAGTTGCTAGTCGTGTCCAACTCTTTGTGACCCCATGAATTGCAGCACACCAGGCCTCCCTGTCCATCACCAACTCCCGGAGTTTACTCAAACTCATGTCCATCAAGTCGGTGATGCCATCCAGCCATCTCATCCTCTGTCGTCCCCTTCTCCTCCTGCCCCCAATTCCTCTCAGCATCAGGGTCTTTTCCAATGAGTCAACTCTTCACATGAGGTGGCCAAAGTACTGGAGTTTCAGCTTTAGCATCAGTCCTTCCAATGAACACCCAGGACTGACCTTTACGATGGACTGGTTGGATCTCCTTGCAGTCCAAAGGGCTCGCAAGAGTCTTCTCCAACACCACAGTTCAAAAGCAGCAATTCTTCAGTGCTCCGCTTTCTTCACAGTCCAACTCTCACATACATATATGACCACTGGAAAAACCACAGTCTTGACTATTTGGACCTTTATTGGCAAAGTAATGTCTCTGCTTTTGAATATGCTATCTAGGTTGGTCATAACTTTCCTTCCAAGGAGTAAGCATCTTTTAATTTCATGGCTGCAGTCACCATCTGCAGTGATTTTGGAGCCCAAAAAAATAAAGTCTGACACTGTTTCCACTGTTTCCCCATCTATTTCCCATGAAGTGATGGGACTGGATGCCATGATCTTCATTTTCTGAATGTTGAGCTTTAAGCCAACTTTTTCACTCTCCTCTTTCACGTTCATCAAGAGGCTCTTTAGTTCCTCTTCACTTTCTGCCATAAGGGTGGTGTCATCTGCATATCTGAGGTTATTGACATTTCTCCTGGAAATCTTGATTCCGGTTTGTGCTTATTCCAGTCCAGCGTTTCTCATGATGTAGTCTGTATATAAGTTAAATAAGCAGGGTGACAATATACAGTCTTGACGTACTCCTTTTCCTATTGGGAACCAGTCTGTTGTTCCATGTCCAGTTCTAACTGTTGCTTCCTGACCTGCATATAGGTTTCTCAAGAGGCAGATCAGGTTGTCTGGTATTCCCATCTCTTTCAGAACTTTCCACAGTTTATTGTGATCCACACAGTCAACGGCTTTGGCATAGTCAATAAAGCAGAAATAGATGTTTTTCTGGAACTCTCTTCTTTTTCCATGATCCAGCGGATGTTGGCAATTTGGTCTCTGGTTCCTCTGCCTTTTCTAAAACCAGCTTCAACATCTAGAAGTTCACGGTTCACATATTGCTGAAGCCTGGCTTGGAGAATTTTGAGTAATACTTTACTAGCATGTGAGATGAGTGCAATTGTGTGGTAGTTTGAGCATTCTTTGGCATTGCCTTTCTTTGGGATGGAATGAAAACTGACCTTTTCCCACCCTGTGGCCACTGCTGAGTTTTCCAGATTTGTTGTTATGTTGAATGCAGCACTTTCACAACATCATCTTTCAGGATTTGAAATAGCTCAACTGGAATTCCATGACCTCCACTAGCTTTGTTCGTAGTGATGCTTTCTAAGGCCTACTTGATTTCGCATTCCAGGATGTCTGGCTCTAGGTGAGTGATCACACCATCGTGATTATCTGGGTTGTGAAGATCTTTTTTGTACAGTTCTTCTGTGTATTCTTGCCATCTCTTCTTAATATCTTCTGCTTCTGTTAGGTCCATACCATTTGTCCTTTATCAAACCCATCTTTGCATGAAATGTTCCCTTGGTATCTCTAATTTTCTTGAAGAGATCTCTAGTCTTTCCCATTCTGTTGTTTTCCTCTATTTCTTTGCACTGATCGCTGAGGAAGCTTTCTTATCTCTCCTTGCTATTCTATGGAACTCTGCATTCCGGTGCTTATATCTTTCTGTTTCTCCTTTGCTTTTCACTTCTCTTTTCACAGCTATTTGTAAGGCCTCCTCAGACAGCCATTTTGCTTTTGCATTTCTTTTTCTTGGGGATGGTCTTGATCCCTGTCTCCTGTACAATGTCAGGAACCTCTGTCCATAGATCATCAGGCACTCTATCAGATCTAGTCCCTTAAATCAATTTCTCACTTTCACTATATAATCATAAGGGATTTGATTTAGGTCATACCTGAATGGTCTAGTGGTTTTCCCTACTTTCTTCAATTTAAGTCTGAATTTGGCAATAAGGAGTTCATGATCTGAGCCACAATCAGCTCCTGGTCTTGTTTTTGCTGACTGTACAGAGCTTCTCCACCTTTGGCTGCAAAGAATACAATAAATCTGATTTTGGTGTTGACCATCTGGTGATGTCCATATGTAGAGTCTTCTCTTGTGCTCTTGGAAAAGGGTGTTTGCTATGACCTGTGTGTTCTCTTGGCAAAACTCTATTAGCCTTTGCCCTGCTTCATTCTGTACTCCAAGGCCAAATTTGCCTATTACTCTAGGTGTTTCTTGACTTCCTACTTTTGCATTCCAGTCCCCTATAATGAAAAGGACATCTTTTTTGGGTGTTAGTTCTAAAAGGCCTTGTAGGTCTTCATAGAACTGTTCAACTTCAGCTTCTTCAGTGTTACTGGTTGGGGCATAGGCTTGGATTACCTGAGGAGATATCCCTCGTCCAAGGTAATGAGCAGTGGCTGCACTTTGCTGGAGCAGCCCATGAAAAGATACCCCAGATCCAAGGTAAGAGAAACCCAAGTAAGATGGTAGGGGTTGCAAGAGGGCAGACACACTGAAACCATAATCACAGAAAACTAGCCAATCTGATCACATGGACCACAGCCTTGTCTAACTCAATGAAACTAAGCCATGCCATGTGGGGCCACCCAAGACAGACAGGTCATGTTGGATAGGTCTGACAGAATGTGGTCCACTGGAGAAGGGAATGGCAAACTACTTCAGTATTCTTGCCTCGAGAACCCCATGAACAGTATGAAAAGGCAAAACGATAGGATACTGAAAGAGGAACTCCCCAGATCGGTAAGTGCCCAATATGCTACTGGAGATCAGTGGAGAAATAACTCCAAAAAGAAGGAAGGGATGGAGCCAAAGCAAAAACAATACCCAGTTGTGGATGTGACTGGTGATAGAAGCATGGTATGATGCTGTAAAGAGCAATACTGCATAGGAACCTGGAATGTTAGGTCCATGAATCAAGGCAAATTGGAAGTGGTCCAACAGGAGATGGCAAGAGTGAACATCGACATTTTAGGAATCAGTGAACTAAAATGGACTGGAATGGGTGAATTTAACTCAGATGACCATTACATCTACTACTCTGTGCAGGAATCCCTTAGAAGAAATTGAGTAGCCATCATGGTCAACAAAAGAGTCTGAAATGCAGTACTTGGATGCAATCTCAAAAATGACAGAATGATCTCTGTTTATTTCCAAGGCAAACCATTCTCATCCCTTTAATCCTTACCATAGTTTCATTTTTTCTTACTTGAGCTAATCTGGCTACCTCCTTTTTCCACCAGCTCAAGGCTGTTTCAAGTACAACTACAGTGCCAATAAATAATGTTACTTCAATGTGGACAGTACTCTAGTAGACTCCCACCATTTACAATGGAATGGTGAAACAATTTTCCAGTGGGGAAACAATGGAATGGAAAAACAATTTTCCAATGCAGAAACAATGGAAACAGTGACAGACTATTTTCTTGGGCTCCAAAATCACAGTGGATGATGACCGCAGCCATGAAATTAAAAGATGCTTCTTCCTTGGAAGGAAGCTATGACAAACCTAGACAGAGTATTAAAAAGCAGAGAAATTACTTTGTCAAAAAAGGTCTGTATAGTCAAAGCTATGGTTTTTCCAGTAGTCATGTATGGATATGAGAGCTGGACAATAAAGCAAGGCCAAGTGCTGAAGAATTGATGCCTTTGAACTGTGGTGCTGGAGAAGACTCTTGAGAGTCCCTTGGACAGCAAGGAGATCAAACCAGTCAATCCTAAAGGAAATCAACTCTGAATATTCACTAGAAGGACTGATGCTGAAGCTAAAGCTCCAATATTTTGGCCACCTGATGCGAAGAGCCTACTCTTTGGAAAAGATCCTGATGCTGGGAAAGACTGAAGGCAGGAGGAGATGGGCATGACAGAGGATGAGATGGTTGGATGTCATCACTGACTCAATGGACATGAGTTTGAGCAAACTCCTGGAGATAGTGAAGGACAGGGAAGACTGCTGTGCTGCAGTTCATGAGGTCACAGTGTCGGATATGACTTAGTGACTGAACATCACCATCACCTTCTACATTTACCTCCATGCTCCAAAGTATGACATACAAAGCTCTGGTTAATCAAGGTACTTGCTGTTTCTCCTTCTTATGGTGGAAAGCTAATTCTACCACAGTCTACTTTTTATTCAGTAAGTATCTGTTGAATTTTATTTTTCCAAGTATCTCCTTTAAATTACCTGTTGTGTAATTTGCCCAATTTTCACTGGTTTTTTAAATTCATAAATGTGTATTAATAAATGTTTTTTCTTCACCTATTGAAAAACACTTATCAGCATTAGTACATTTTTATATAATAAATTCTTTAAAATTTAAGTCATCATCAATTTAAAATAAGCTAGAATTTCTGTGATCCCCCAATTTTATCTAAACTTGTGGGTTTTGCTGGTAATACTGACTCACAATGGCTACCATAGGAAGAGATAGAGTAAAGGAGAGATACAGTCTTCTCATATTCCAGAAGTGGGCTCCATTGATTCATATACCTTATCACCTATTTTTGCTTTTCAACATTCATATTATGTTTATTTACCACCATCTTTAAATCATCAGTCTTTTTGCGGATCACCCTTTGGAGTGCCATCACCCTTTGGATCTTCAGTATCCACCAGACTGTTTTTGACCTATAATCCACATCAGTCATGCATTGCAAGATCTTAGCCTGGTGCCTACTGTAGGCAAAATTCTACACTAAGCCTAAGGGATGTGCTGTATGCCGTGCTAAGTTACTTCTGTCATGTCCGACTCTGTGACCCCATGGACTGTAGCCTGCCAGGTTCCTCTGTCCAAGGGATTCTTCAGGTTAGAATACTGGAGTGGTTACCAAGCCCTCCTCCAGGGGATCTTCCCAACCCAAGGATTGAATCCACGTCTCTTACATCTCCTGCATTGGCAGACAGGTTCTTTACCACTTGCACCATCTGGTAAGCCCAAGCCTAAGGGATACCAGGAAAAAGTCACAAAGATATCACACTAATAGCATAAATAAGTCTTGTGTTGACACAGAAAACAAGTTCCCTCAATTCCACAGAATGTGCCTCTTCTGGATGTAGACCCAGGCCTTCAAGGCCTCTGCCAAGTCCAGTCACTTTTCTGAGATCTCTTTTTGGCTGACCTCTCTGCCACATCTAGTGCAGAGCAATTTCTTATTAAAACCCTTCTTTCAATTTTTATTATACCATTCTCTTCTGATTCTCTTCTGACATCTCTGAACTAGAGAGATGGAATGCAGAAGAGGAAAAAGCATGAGCTTTATTACCGATCTTGCTTTGAATCATCATTGCTCTACCATTTACTGGTTAACTGTGGGCAAATTATTTATCTTTCTGAATTGTAATTTTCTCATTTAAATTAGGTTAGGATTACTGTGAGTATGAAATGAGATAGTATGTAATATCATTCTTTCAATGGTTATTCCTCTGTAATTGTTGTATTTCCTTAGTTCTCCATCTTTTACTAGTTTTTCTTCTCCATACCCCAAATTTTAGTGAGCTTTAAACTTCAGTCCCTAACCTTCTGTTCTTTCTAAATTCTCTCTTTTCCTTAAGAATTACATAGAAGCCTATGCCTATATCAATTTCTGTTTGGTCATTCCCAAATAGTAATCTTCACGGGTTCATAAAGGACTTTTAAGGAATCATGATATTAAAGTTAACAATGTTATCTGTTTCAGTATCTACTTTTTAATATGCTAATAACTTTTAAAAAATATCCATCAAAAATGAAATCTGGAGAGCCTGGGAGTGCAAGTGCTGTAAAAATGTACAGGGATTATCAGAAATCAGAGAAAGGGCCTCTATATATATACACTGTCAGTTTACAACTCAGTAGAGCACTGTGGTCATCATGAAGGCATTAATCATTACTTAGTTTTAAATCATCAATTTTTGCTCCCTTATTACCTAATTTATACCCATAATCAGTCCCTGGTTGAAGAAAGATAACATAAGAAATACTAAAATACACATTAATGAGATCAAATAATAATATATGTGTAAATTTGCCTCAAAATGATCTTCAGATCCATTAGTTCAATCCATCTGATCAAAATTCTTTAAAAGTGTATTCGTGGGACTTCCCTGGTGGTCCAGGGGTTGGGAATCTGCCTGCCAGAGCAGGGGACATGGACTCCATCCCTGGTCCAGGAGGATTCCTCATGCCATGGAACAACCAGGCCCATGTACCACAACTACTGAGCCCATGCTCTAGAGCCCGTGAGCTGCAACTACAGAGCCTACATGCTGGAGCCTACATGCTGCAACTGAAGCTCGCGCACTCCAAGGCCTGCCTGCTGCAACTGCTAAAGCCTGTGCACCTAGAGCTCATCCTCGCAACAAAAGAAGCCACTGCAATGAGAAGCCCCCACACGGCAATGAGAATAGCCCCTGCTCCTCACAACTAGAGAAAGCCCATGCACAGCAATGAAGACCCAGCACAGCCAAAAAACAAATAATTTTTTAAAAAATACATTCATTTCTTATACATGAAAAAGCACTGCTAGTAAAATTAATTATGGCGATGATTATATCCAATTTGGCTTTAATTTAACTGGGAATAAAAACAATTGACATATGCTACATTTGTGGAGATATACTAATAGGTCAACCTTTTCTCAAGTAATCTCAAGAATAAAATAATTACGAAAACTTTTCACAAAATCACTTTGTTACATGCCATAGGAAGTTTTTCAATTCTTGAGTTTGCAAAATCATATACTATTGTGAAAGAGATCATTCGTCTGAAAAGGTTAGGAAATAATTATCTATATCAGTATCAGTGGCCCCAAAGTGTATTCCTCAAAGAACTTGCATAGAATTTTTAAATTTTAAGAATAATGCCTTTAATGTTTTAGAAAAAAAAAAAATGATGCGCATTTGGTTCAGGAAGAACACTGAAAATGACAAGAAGAAACTAGAACATCTACCTATATTCCAGCACCCAAAAATAATAATTGCCAACTTTGATTGAATATTCATATAGGCAACCCACTCCAGTACCCTTGCCTGGAAAATCCCATGGATGGAGAAGCCTCGTAGGCTACAGTCCATGGGGTTGCAAAAAGTCGGACACAACTGAGCGGCTTCATTTCACTTCACTTCATAGATATGTACAATTTGCAAAAGAATACTTCAGATGAGCAAATATAAATAATTTCAGGAAAAAATTGGATAATCATGATTTAAAATTAAATTTAACATTTTTTTAAATGGAAGGCAATACTGAAATTCATAAAAGTTTCACCTTCACAGAAGATATGGTTACTAAATAAAAGATCTCTCTAAAGGTAAGAAAAAAAATATAAAAATCTTTGATGTCACTTTCAAAACTATGTGTTTTGCCTTTATACGGTCTCTTTACAATGAAAGATTAAATACATTATCACATTTTTCCTTGCACCTAGTCTCCACCCTACACTAATTTTTGTTGATTTTTCTCTTTAGACCATCAAAGCTTATGTTTATATTTTGTTTGTTTTTATTTTGTAACAATAAGTTGCCTTAGCTCTATATTTATTTTTAAGTAGAAGTAATGAAGATATTGCATCATAGATATTAAAAGATCAACTGAGGATTACATAGCAATTCCTTATAAATTGCAAACAGCTAGAGAAATATTGGTTCTAATATATTAATACTTCCCACCGTTCTTTCTGTATACTCACCTCTCTAAAACCTCATCGCAGCAAAAAAGACCTACTCAATGTGTCTCTAGAAGGTGGTTTCTCCTCTCTAACACTGATATATAAATTATTACCCCTATTACCCAATCGGAGAAAGCAATGGCACCCCACTCCAGTACTCTTGCCTGGAAAATCCTATGGACGGAGGAGCCTGGTAGGCTGAAGTCCATGGGGTCGCTAAGAGTCGGATATGACTGAGCAAATTCACTTTCACTTTTCACTTTCATGCACTGGAGAAGGAAATGGCAACCCACTCCAGTGTTCTTTCCTGGAGAATCCCAGGGACGGGGGAGCCTGGTGGGCTGCCCTCTATGGGGTCGCACAGAGTCGGACATGACTGAAGCGACTTAGCAGCAGCAGCAGCAGCAGCATTACCCAATGCTCCATCTAAAACTATCCATTTTTCAGTATCAAGACCAAGTCTTTCCCTTGGCCTGAAGTTTTTACAGAATCTTCCAATCTGCAGTAACATCTTCATCTGAAGCTGTAGGGCACTAACATACTAAGTCATTAGGCAATAAGAATTACTCACACATTGTTCTATTGGACAGTTATTTGCTGTTTACATGATAACATTTTCATTCTTATTCATTGGCTTTCAAATTGAGTTATAAATTCCTTGAAGGCAAGATCTAAATATTAGATTATTGTCTCCATTTTCCCTTTTGTTCTATATATACTGGTACCACAAATGAATCCATTTCATAAGCTTCCAGAAACCAGGGAATATAATTATGTAACATAGCTGGGGTAAACATAAAGGTAAAAGTTAACTTAGTAGACATTTAACTAAACTATGCCTCAGGGACTGCTAGTGCTCAAAAAAAAAAAAAAAAAAGAATTACTTAAAATGAACATAATCTACAAATCTATAAATTATAATGAATACAATTACATATGTCAATACTAAGGAGTTAATTCTTGGTTCTTTATATTAAGAATCAATATTAAGAAGGTGTTTCTATGTTCTTAATATTAAAAAGGACAAGAGGAGGAGCCAAGATGGCGGAGGAGTAGGACGGGGAGAACACTTTCTCCCCCACAAATTCATCAAAAGAGCATTTAAACGTCTAGTAAATTCCACAAAACAACTTCTGAATGCTGGCAGAGGACATCAGGCACCCAGAAAAGCAATCCAACTCTTCGAAAGGAGGTAGGAAAAAATATAAAAGACAAAAAAAGAGACAAAAGAGGGAGGGACGGAGTTCCGTCCCGGGAAGGGAGTCTTAAAAAGAGAGAAGTTTCCAAACACCAGGAAACCTTCTCACTGACGAACCTGTGCTGAGCTTTGGAAGCACAGAGGGCAACATAACAGGAAGTAAAAATAAATAAACAATTAAAACTCGAAGATTGCGAGTCCTACGGTAACTCCCCCAGCAGAGAAGCAGCGCAGATGCCTGCACGCGCCATTAGCAAGCGGGGGCTGGGCAGGGAGGTGCAGCGCGGGCTGCATCGCTTACAGTAAGAATCTGGCCTGAATACCCTGAGCACTATCTGAGCGAAATAATTTGGGCTAGCAAACCAGACTATGGGATATCTACCACGCGAAAAGCCAGCCCCAACCTAAGACACCGCCAGGCCCGCGCACGGAACAAAGAATTGAACAGAGATAGCCGGCTGCAGACCTTCCCCCTCTGGTGACAGGCAGCCAGAGCCGGAAGGGGGCAATCGCAGCCCCAGAGAGACATTATCTATAAAACTGTAAGCAGGCTTCTTTGCTAACTAAAATTTCTTGGGGGTCTGGACGGTTAACATCTGCCTGAGAAGGTGCGCTGGTTTTACACCCAGATAACCGAGTGGCGGGGAGGCGATAAGTCGCAGCATTGGCGCTCGCCAAACACCTCATCACTTGAGCTGCTCGGACCTGGGAAGAGCACAAAACTCAGGCCCAACTGAGTCTGTGCCTCTGAGGACTACCCGAGTGCCTGAACCTGAGCGGCTTGGACCTGGGAGGTACATGCAACCCAGGGCCAGCCTCGGATTGTTCCCAGCGGAACAACCTAGAGCCCGAGCAGTGTGGGCAGGGAGGCTACACGCGCCGTGAGCGGGGGCAGACCCAGTGTGGCTGAGGCACTGCGAGCGCACACCAGTGTTATTTGTTTGCAGCATCCCTCCCTCCCTCCCCACAGCGCGACTGAACAAAGAGAAGAAATACAACTCCACCCATCAGAACACCGACACAAGCTTCCCTAACCAGGAAACCTTGACAAGCCACCTGTACAAACCCACACACAGTGAAGAAAAGCCACAATAAAGAGAACTCCACAAACTGCCAGAATACAGAAAGGACACCCCAAACTCAGCAATTTAAACAAGATGAAGAGACAGAGGAATATCCAGCAGATAAAGGAACAGGATAAATGCCCACCAAACCAAACAAAAGAGGAAGAGATAGGGAATCTACCTGATAAAGAATTCCCGAATAATGATAGTGAAATTGATCCAAAATCTTGAAATTAAAATGGAATCAGAGATAAATAGCTTGGAGACAAGAATTGAGAAGATGCAAGAAAGGTTTAACAAGGACCTAGAAGAAATAAAAAAGAGTCAATATATAGTGAATAATGCAATAAATGAAATTAAAAACACTCTGGAGGCAACAAATAGTAGAATAACAGAGGCAGAAGATAGGATTAGTGAATTAGAAGATAGAATGGTAGAAATAAATGAATCAGAAAGAATAAAAGAAAAACGAATTAAAAGAAATGAGGACAATCTCAGAGACCTCCAGGACAATATTAAACGCTACAACATTCGAATTATAGGGGTTCCAGAAGAAGAAGACAAAAAGAAAGACCATGAGAAAATACTTGAGATAATAGTTGAAAACTTCCCTAAACTGGGGAAGGAAATAATCACCCAAGTCCAAGAAACCCAGAGAATCCCAAACAGGATAAACCCAAGGCGAAACATGCCAAGACACATATTAATCAAATTAACAAAGATCAAACACAAAGAACAAATATTAAAAGCAGCAAGGGAAAAACAACAAATAACACACAAGGGAATTCCCATAAGGATAACAGCTGATCTTTCAATAGAAACTCTTCAAGCCAGGAGGGAATGGCAAGACATACTTAAAATGATGAAAGAAAATAACCTACAGCCCAGATTATTGTACCCAGCAAGGATTTCATTCAAGTATGAAGGAGAAATCAAAAGCTTCTCAGACAAGCAAAAGCTGAGAGAATTCTGCACCACCAAACCAGCTCTCCAACAAATACTAAAGGATATTCTCTAGACAGGAAACACAAAAATGGTGTATAAATTCGAACCCCAAACAATAAAGTAAATGGCAACGGGATCATACTTATCAGTAATTACCTTAAACGTAAATGGGTTGAATGCCCCAACCAAAAGACAAAGACTGGCTGAATGGATACAAAAACAAGACCCCTACATATGTTGTCTACAGGAGACCCACCTCAAAACAGGGGACACATACAGACTGAAAGTGAAGGGCTGGAAAAAGATTTTCCATGCAAATAGGGACCAAAAGAAAGCAGGAGTAGCAATACTCATATCAGATAAAATAGACTTTAAAACAAAGGCTCTGAAAAGAGACAAAGAAGGTCACTACATAATGATCAAAGGATCAATCCAAGAAGAAGATATAACAATTATAAATATATATGCACCCAGCACGGGAGCACCGCAGTATGTAAGACAAATGCTAACAAGTATGAAAGGAGAAATTAACAATAACACAATAATAGTGGGAGACTTTAATACCCCACTCACACCTATGGATAGATCAACTAAACAGAAAATTAACAAGGAAACACAAACTTTAAAAACGATACAATAGACCAGTTAGACCTAATTGATATCTATAGGACATTTCATCCCAAAACAATGAATTTCACCTTTTTCTCAAGCGCATGATGGAACCTTCTCCAGGATAGATCACATCCTGGGCCATAAAGCTAGCCTTGGTAAATTCAAAAAATAGAAATCATTCCAAGCATCTTTTCTGACCACAATGCAGTAAGATTAGATCTCAATCACAGGAGAAAAAACTATTAAAAATTCCAACATATGGAGGCTGAACAACACGCTGCTGAATAACCAACAAATCACAGAAGAAATCAAAAAGAAATCAAAATTTGCATAGAAACGAATGAAAATCAAAACACAACAACCCCAAACCTGTGGGACACGGTAAAAGCAGTCCTAAGGGGAAAGTTCATAGCAATACAGGCACACCTCAAGAAACAAGAAAAAGTCAAATAAATAACCTAACTCTACACCTAAAGCAACTAGAAAAGGAAGAAATGAAGAACCCCAGGGTTAGTAGAAGGAAAGAAATCTTAAAAATTAGAGCAGAAATAAATGCAAAAGAAACAAAAGAGACCATAGCAAAAATCAACAAAGCCAAAAGCTGGTTCTTTGAAAGGATAAATAAAATTGACAAACCATTAGCCAGACTCATCAAGAAACAAAGGAGAAAAATCAAATCAATAAAATTAGAAACGAAAATGGAGAGATCACAACAGACAACACAGAAATACAAAGGATCATAAGAGACTATTATCAACAATTATATGCCAATAAAATGGACAACGAGGAAGAAATGGACAAATTCTTAGAAAAGTACAACTTTCCAAAACTCGACCAGGAAGAAATAGAAAACCTTAACAGACCCATCACAAGCACGGAAATTGAAACTGTAATCAAAAATCTTCCAGCAAACAAAAGCCCAGGTCCAGACGGCTTCACAGCTGAATTCTACCAAAAATTTAGAGAAGAGCTAACACCTATCCTGCTCAAACTCTTCCAGAAAATTGCAGAGGAAGGTAAACTTCCAAACTCATTCTATGAAGCCACCATCACCCTAATACCAAAACCTGACAAAGATCCCACAAAAAAAAAAACTACAGGCCAATATCACTGATGAACATAGATGCAAAAATCCTAAACAAAATTCTAGCAATCAGAATCCAACAACACATTAAAAAGATCATACACCATGACCAAGTGGGCTTTATCCCAGGGATGCAAGGATTCTTCAATATCTGCAAATCAATCAATGTAATACACCACATTAACAAATTGAAAAACAAAAACCATATGATTATCTCAATAGATGCAGAGAAAGCCTTTGACAAAATTCAACATCCATTTATGATAAAAACTCTCCAGAAAGCAGGGATAGAAGGAACATACCTCAACATAATAAAAGCTATATATGACAAACCCACAGCAAACATTATCCTCAATGGTGAAGAATTGAAAGCATTTCCTCTAAAGTCAGGAACAAGACAAGGGTGCCCACTTTCACCATTACTATTCAACATAGTTTTGGAAGTTTTGGCCACAGCAATCAGAGCAGAAAAAGAAATAAAAGGAATCCAAATTGGAAAGAAGAAGTAAAACTCTCACTATTTGCAGATGACATGATCCTCTACATAGAAAACCCTGAAGACTCAACAGAAAATTACTAGAACTAATCAATGATTATAGTAAAGTTGCAGGATATAAAATCAACACACAGAAATCCCTTGCATTCCTATACACTAATAATGAGAAAACAGAAAGAGAAATTAAGGAAACAATTCCATTCACCATTGCAAACGAAAAGAATAAAATACTTAGGAATATATCTACCTAAAGAAACTAAAGACCTATATATAGAAAACTATTAAACACTGGTGAAAGAAATCAAAGAGGACACTAATAGATGGAGAAATATACCATGTTCATGGATTGGAAGAATCAATATAGTGAAAATGAGTATACTACCCAAAGCAATTTATAGATTCAATGCAATCCCTATCAAGCTACCAACAGTATTCTTCACAGAGCTAGAACAAATAATTTCACAATTTGTATGGAAATACAAAAAATAAATAAATAAAAAGGAACTTCTTGGGACATCTGAAGATAATCTTTATGAACTTCAAATATTACAGGCTCATGTGGTAGATATTTGGCTTCGGATAAATATATACTGACTTTAAAATGCAGTAGTTTTTTTAAAAAAAGAAACCTTAGATATTAATGTTTACTTTTATTTTCTACTGTTTCTCTCATAAAAGTTGAGGGAAAATGTTTTTTAATTCCCTGATTTAAGTTTTCACTTGTGTTAAGAAAAAGAAAGCTTACAAAATGATACTGATGATAATTTTCTTTGACCAGAAGAAAATAAGCATCATTTTTATAGCTGATTTCCCATATTAAAATTCTAATTGAAAAGTACATGTCAACAGATAAGACATAATATTTTAGTTTTTAACTTTTTGGTTTTACCATTATTATTCAAGTTTATTACAATGCAAATACAGTCAATTATAGGTAGAGTAACTATGGCACATAACTGCTGTTAAATTTGGTGTTCTTGGAATATATGGGTCCAAGTAACAAGAAGCTACTACTTCATTGCCAAGAAGTCAAGTTTAATTTGCTTTCTTTTTCCCTCCCTCTTCAACTGGCTGAAATACAAGTTCCACTGCAAATGCAACAACCAGCAAACATAGATGCCATCATAAATACATAATGCTGCCAAGTAGGAAACCCTACATTGACGAGTAACAGAACTCCCCATAGCAACTGGAAGATATTCTGGGCAGCATATTTAAAGTCTTGAAGCTATATTATAAATAAGATACATGCGTCTCTTGTAACTAAAAAATGTTAGTTTAAAAAAAAAAAAAACCTGACATTTACTATAACTCAATGAGTAATTTTTCTGTCTGGTTCATTTTTTAGTGGGTTAAGAAATTTTATTAATATAAATCTTTCATTCTGAACTTCTGTAACCATAACTGCTATCAAGGAGATCCTGTGATGCCTTAAATAAAATTTGCCATACTCAATTAAAAAAAAAAAAAAAAAAACCATGAAGAGTTTTCAAACTTTGCTAATCCAATTCTTAGTCTGATAACCTAATCAGACTGCTAAAGTTTAGCAACTGAATAGCTCTCCTCACTGATTTCAGTTAGCTTGGAGACAAAATGTGATAACAAAAACTGTTTATGAGAATCCACTGTGGCAATAATATGTGTCAGAAATACATAGGGAAATGATATTGAAAGTAAGACCTCTATTCTGCAGGAATGTTTCCTCTGGATAAGGGTAGAAATCACCTGTACAAGGACGCTAATAAATCAAAGCAATATTTCACTAGAAAATCAGATCCCTTGTGAGAAGTTACAAGAAACATCATTTGCCTACAACTGCTTCAAATTCTAAACTCCCTAAACCAAAAATTCCAAGCACTATCTACCAACAGACACAAAAGTTAGAAGAGAAAATGATCTTTTAAAGTAGAAATAAGATGGAGTCTCAAGACCTCTCAAAATAGCTTTGGTTTTAAATCCAAAATATTTTGTACTCAATTTCATGAAATCTTCCCCCATCACATTCATTATGAAATGTCAATGCTGAGGAGTGACATCATCAAGATAACAAATAAGACCTCAGAATCCATCTCCTCACAAAGATCAGCAATCAAACAGCTATCTGAATCATGGCTGAAGAACCAATAACCTTTGCAGCTGTAGAACATCCCACATTGCTCACCAAAGACCATATAATGACTGATATTATACTCCAGTTGTCCAAGTCACTGAGACAGTATTCCCTTCCCCAGGACCCAGAGCCACCACATGCATGCATACTTGGTACCCTGAACCACTAGTCCTAGGGTCACAGAATAAAGTTAACTCTGGGAGAATTCAGAAGTGCACTAAAGAAATTTTAGCAACACGGTGGAACAAAACCCTGAGTACAGCCACACAAAAAGGAAAGGAAGAATAGCTCCATTTTGCCTCCCTCATTCCCCTGGGCTAGCACTGCTCCTTGCCAGGAAGGAATTCCCCAGCCAGAAAGAATTCCCCTCACTGGGAAAGACAGAACATCATCAGTTTCCCCAGCCTTTCAAGGCACTGCATGAAGAATCCACTTTGGTTTCAGCCCACCCAGAGACCGACAAAGCTGAGAATACAGATATGGCTAGGAATAAGGAAGAGGGGCAAGGCGACCAGCAGCAGCCACACAGTGCAAGTGACCATGGTTCCCAGTAATCTCCTCTAGAAGACCCTAGCAGATTTGGCCACTGAGGAAACAAGCACAAGCATAACAAAACCTCTTCGGATTTCACTTGGGTTAGCCCTACAGGTTTTCATGTTTACAGATGCCAGATGCCTGAGTATCTCTCCTCTGCCCTTCTTTCCTCCCTATCAGAGCCTGGGATCTGCACTGATACCCTGTCTCTGTGGCTGCATGAGTACAAACACCAGCTTAGACCTCTATGGCTAACCCCCATTGTCACATGCATGCTTGGGGTTAGCTTCTGTGCACTTGCACCTTCTAGCCTGATTCTCGTCACCAACCTTTATTGCCATGCATGCACCCATGGCAAGACCCACAGTCACAGGAGTACATGCTGACAGCCAGGGTTCCACAACTGCCAGTTTGCCCAGTTGGCCGTGGCACTTGCTGCTTGCCCTGGCCCCACCACTATATGTGTGTCTGCAAGCAGCCCCTGTCACTATACAGGAACCTGCAGCTGGCCCCCAGACCCACATACCCTTGACTTCAGCCACCATCACTGTATGCCTTGGTCCCTAGTCACTTGACTTGGAAGCATGGCTGAAGAACCAATAACGTTTCCAGCTGTAGAACATTCCCCACATTGCTCACCAAAGACCACATAATGACTGATATTATAATCCAGCTCTTCAACTCATTGAGACAGTATTCCCTTCCCCAGAACCCACAGTCACCACATGCATGCATACTTGGTGTTCTGAACCACTAGACCTAGGGTCACATCCTGTGCCAACATGCCCCATCACACAAGTGAAGGTCTTTTCTTGCTGAAGTCAGTCCATGAAGTCTGGAAGAGGTGACTTTTTCCTCAAATGTACAGAC
Source organism: Bos mutus (assembly GCF_027580195.1). NCBI lineage: Eukaryota > Metazoa > Chordata > Mammalia > Artiodactyla > Bovidae > Bos > Bos mutus. The sequence goes on along the minus strand of NC_091630.1, from coordinate 26,091,209 downwards.
ACCTATGCAAGGCTAGTGGCCTCATTAAGAATCAGCTAAACAGATACCACCAAAGAACACAATAACTTTCATTCAGTTCAGTTCAGTCATTCAGTCGTGTCCAACTCTTTGAGACCCCATGAATCACAGCATGCCAGGCCTCCCTGTCCATCACCAACTCCTGGATTTTCATTAAATGATGCCAAAGAAATAGAGATCTAAGAATGACCTGATAAAAAATTCAAAATAATTATTATAAAGAATTTTCAGGCAGCTATTAAGAGAACACAGATTAACAATTATTGAAGTCAGGGAAATAATATAAGAACAAAACAAGAAGTTCAACAAAGAGATAGAAAACATGAACAAAAAAGCAAAAGGGAAATTTTGGAACTGGAGAGTACAGTGACCACATTGAAAAAGCCAATAAAAGCTTCACAAACAGACTGCACAAAATAAGAAGAAAGAAACAGTGAGTCCAAAGACAGATCATTTGAAATGATCTAGTGAAAAAAGAAAAAAGAATGAAAAGGAATGAAGTAATCCTATGGGACTAATGACACACAATTAAGAGAAACAATCTATGTATAATTGAAGCCCCAGAAAGAGAAAAGAGGGAGAAAGGGGTAGAAAGTTCATTTAAAGAAACAATGTCTGAGAATTTTCTAAACCTGAAGAGAGATTTAGACATCCAAATTCATTAAGTTAACAGGTCACTTCAAAATTTCAATCCAAAACAACCTTCTCCAAAGCACACTATAATAAAACTGTCTAAAATCAAAGAGAGAATTTTTAAAGCAACCAGAAGAAAAAAAATTATTCCCATAAAAGGGAACCCTGATAAGGTTATCAGTGGACTTCTCAAAAGAAACCTTGGAGGATGGTAGAGAGTAAGATGACAAATGCAAAGTGCTGAAAGAAAAAAAACTGCCAACCACAAATACTTTACCTGGCAAAACTGTCCAGAAATGGAGCAACGTAGGCAACATAATAAAGGTGAGATAAACACTTTCCCAAAAAACAAAAGCTGAGGGAGTTGATCATCACTAGACATGCCTTACAAGAAATGCTGAAAGGAGTTCTTCAACCTGAAATGAAAAGATCCTAATTAGTAAGACAAAAACATGAAAATATATAACATATTGGTGATGCATATAGTATAGATTCAGAATACTCTAATACTATGATATGGTGGTGTGCCAACCATTTAACTCTACAATGAAAGTTAAAGGAAAAAATAGTAAACATAGCTATAGCTATTCCAATTTGTTAACAGATACACAATATAAAAAGATATAAATTGTGACATCAAAAAATAAAAATGTGGGGCAAGCAAAAAAGGGTAGAGTTTTGTATACACTCCAAATTAAGTTGTTATCTACTTAAAATAGACTGCTATATCCATTACAAGGTTTTATGTAAGCCTCAGGATAAACGCAAAACAAAAAACAATGAGGGATACACACAACATAAAGAGAAAGGGATCAAAGTATTGCTGCTGTTCAATTGCTCAGTCATGTCCAACTCTTTGGGGCCCCATGGAATGCAGCATGCCAGGCTTCCATGTACTTCACCATCTCCCAGAGCTTGTCCATTATTGAGTCAGTGATGCCATCCAACCATCTTGTCCTCTGTCATCCCCTTCTCCTGCCTGAAGTCTTTCCTAGGATCAGGGTCTTTTCAGATGAGTCAGCTCTTTGCATCAGGTGACCAAAGTATTAGAGTTTCAGATTCAGCACCAGTCCTTCCAATGAATATTCAGGACTTATTTCCTTTAGGATTGACTGGTTGGATCTTCTCACAGTCCAAGTGACTCTCAAGAGTCTTCTCCAACACCACAGTTCTAAAGCATCAATTCTTTGGCACTCAGCTTTCTTTATAGTCCAACTCTCACATCCATACATGACCACTGGAAAACCCACAGCTTTGTCTAGATGGACCTTTGTCGGCAAAATAATGTCTCTGCTTTTTAATATGCTGTCTAGGTTGGTCATAGCTTTTCTTCTAAGGAGCAAGCGTCTGTTAATTTCATGGCGGCAATCACCATCTACACTGATTTTGGAGCCCCAAAAAATAAAGTCTCTCACTGTTTCCATTGCTTCTCCATCTATTTGCCATGAAATGATGGGACTGGTTGCCATATTCTTTGTTTTTTGAATGCTGAATTTTAAGCCAACTTTTTACTTTCCTCTTTCACTTTCATCAAGAGGCTCTTTAGTTCTTCTTCACTTTCTGCCATAAGGGTGGTGTCATCTGCACATCTGAAGTTATTGATATTTCTTCCAGCAATCTTGATTCCAACTTGTGCTTCATCCAGCCTGGAATTTTGCATGATGTACTCTGCATATAAGTTAAATAAGCAGGGTGACAATATACAGACTTGACACACTCCTTTCCCGATTTGGAACCTGTCTGTTGTTCCATGTCCGTTCTAACTGTTGCTTCTTAACCTGCATACAGGTTTCTCAGGAGACTAGTACTCCCATCTCTAAGAATTTTCCACCATTTGTAGTGATCCACACAGTCAAAGGCTTTGGCATAGTCAATAAAGCAGATGTTTTTCTGGAACTCTTTAGCTTTTTTGATGATCCAACGGATATTGGCAATTTGATCTCTGGTTCCTCTGCCTTTTCTAAATCCAGCTTCAACATCTGGAAGTTCACAGTTCATGTACTGTTGAAGCTTGGCTTGAAGAATTTTGAGCATTACTTTGCTAGCATGTGAGATAAGTGCAATTGTGTGATAATTTGAGCATTCTTTGGCATTGCCTTTCTTTGGGATTGGAATGAAAACTGACCTTTTCCAGTCCTGTGACCACTGCTGAGTTTTCCAAATTTGCTGGCACATCGAGTGCAGCACTTTCAGTTTCATCTTTTAGGATTCGAAATAGCTCAACTGGAATTCCATTACTTCCACTAGCTTTGTTTGTAGTTATGCTTCCTAAGGCCCACTTGACTTTGCATTCCAAGATGTCTGGCTCTAGGTGAGTGACCACAACGTTGTGGTTATCTGGGCCATGAAGACCTTTTTTGCATAGTTCTTTTGTGTATTCTTGCCATCTCAACATCTTCTGCTTCTGTTAGGTCCATACCTTTTCTGGCCTTTATTGTGCCCATCTTTGCCTGAAATGTTCCCTTGGTATCTCTAATTTTCTTGAAGAGAACTCTGTTCTTTCCCATTCTATTGTTTTCCTTTATTTCTTTGTATTGATCATAGAGGAAGGCTTTCTTGTCTCTCCTTGCTATTCTTTGGAACTCTGCATTCAGACAAGTACTTTTCTCTACTGCATACTTGTATAATGCTGTGAGAGTAAATCTTAAATGTTCTCACAACAAAAAAATACTAATTATAAGAGGTTAAGGATGTGTTATTTAACCTTATTGTGTTAAACAGTTTGTAATATATACATGTATCTAATTATTACATTGTATATCTTAAATTTACACAATGTTATATGTCAGTTATATTTTAACAAAGTTGGGGGGGCAGGAAGCAAAAAAAGAAATGTCAATGCTTTTTAACACTGCCTAGTTAAAAGAACCTATAGGCCTCTATATCTTATACAGTGTTTCCTCAATAAAGATATTTAGATCTATGGATAAATCTAAAAAATGCTTTCATATTTTTTTCACCAAGAAAAAAAAGCATGTTTCATGTCTACCTGAAAAAACACAAGAGGCCAAATAAAATGCTCTTTTCTTTCACATTTTATCAGCATTTGAAAAATTTTACCTATGTGTATGTTTAAATTTCTAGCATCAGTCCTTACTCAATGTCTTCCACAATTATACTTAAAAATTCATTGAACACAAGATTAATGCTTATACTTATGTATATACCCAAACTCATTATTTATATTATTTCTCAAATACTTCCATAATTATTTCTGTTGGTAGTAGCATGTTAAGATTACCTAATGTAATTGGATCAGGTTTTAAAAACTGTAACTCCTAAACTTGATTTGTTAACCATCTCAACAGGGCACATTATGTAAACTGCTTAATATGGAACTACTGAAAAATAGTCAATTTTACAGAAAGCAATATTAAGACAGTTACATATCAAAACAGAGTATATGAAAAATTCCACAATTATAATATTTAGCTTGATTTTGATAAAAATGTGCCTACATTTTATTGTTTAAAATAATAAAACCAGTCTAGATGTTTTTACACTTTAAAAGTTATAAAATTTACTCTAGGTGGCGTACTTCTATAAGCGTGCAGCAAGAAAAGAATACAATTGAAAATCATTTTTTGTTATTTCTAATCAGTGACTGTTAAATTCAAAAACTAGTCTAGTGATATTTGGTATTTGTTAGTAGAAAATTAAGTTTAAAGTTGCTTAGCTAAATTGGGATATAATTCATGACAGAAAATTTTGTATTATGATTCTCTTTAAACTGGTAAATATTTCCCTGTGTGAAAACTTTGGAGAAATCATATGCAGAAAAATGAAATATTTAGCAGTAAACACCTACATGGAAAAACAAACAATATTGTATTAAACTATTTTTTATGTATTTAAAACTTATTTTTTAAAACTTTCTCTCATTCTAATATTCATTATGATTGCATTTGTGCAAGCAGCAGAGTGCTGACTCTTGGGTGCCATTCGTGATGCAGCCACTTGTGATGTAAACATTTAGACCATATCTATTTCCCAACTGCCATTCGTTTTTATAAATCAGTGTATCTATCCTGTTACTTAAAGCTCGTTAGCAAGATCATTTTCTTCATTTTTATCTGGAACCACACAACTTTGACTTCCCTCACGAGAATTGTAGTCATAATTCCAGTATTTTTAATAAAGTCAGACTAGGGGAGGGACACTGGGGAATTATCAACCAATGGAGCTGTGTTGTCTCCAGTTCTCTCTGTCATACTGAGTATGACACGTAGGCCAGTTTAGTGAAACTGGATCCAAAATCAGGTGTCATTTGAGGCCAACTCTTGAAATCACTCTATAGTTACCACTCTGGAGAGCTTCAAATCGATTTTAAATTGATGTGATATTTTGGTACACATTGTTATTACCTAGAGTTTTTAAAGCACATGCTTTTTGAGAAACCTCAACTCTCTTAGTCATTTATCTGACAAATCGTATTTTTACATAATTCTTATCCATGTCATGCAATATTTACGTTGCCTAAAAAGGAATTGAAATTGCAATTAAAGGAGATTCTTAGTAGTTTCTCTCTCCTTTGCTAGTCATAAACTCAGATTTCCTCAGTTATTATCTCTTTTCTATTTGGAATGTTCATTACTATTTGGACATCTGCAAGTATGTATTTTCTTATTAAAGACTTATTCATCAAATTAGTCCAAGTTTGTTTTGGTGGCAGCATTTTGTTGAAGTAGAAGAATTTTTCCAGGGCTTAGACTTGAAAATGGTTTGTACATTCTTATTATGTTTGTATTTTTATATTAAATAGTAGAGATGCAAATTACCTTATTGGAATTCCATCATTTTTGGCTTAAATGGTTTGTTACAGTATGCTTCTAATTTAACTTGGGGCATCAAGATCTTTCTAATTAACTGTATTTTTACATTAAGAAACAATGAGTATAGAAGACTTGATTTATTCTTGCTTTCTACTGTGTCTACTGCAATGCAAAGCCCATATCTTCTACATCTCATTGTGATTATTACAATTGTGTGCAAAAGGAAATACAAATATATAAATGGAGAGAGATGTATACATGAACATCTGTGTCTATGTGTAGATTTCATGCTAAAAACTGTAATGCCAATAGTGGGCCAAAACAGATAAGAGTCTCAGATCTCATATAATTAAAGAACTACTGGGGGAGAAAATCACCTGAAAATATAATTAAAGTGACAAATGCTCCAAATATAAGGTATGTGATAATATAAAAGTATGACAAACCATTTTCTAGAAAGGCTAAACACTTGACATTTTAAAGTTGTTCAGCATAATCATCAGCACATAGAGTTATCAGTCCTATTTTAGCCAGTCTAATAGGTATTCTTTACAGCTGCAATTTGGACTTCCTTATTAATAGCTAATTACATTGAACATGAACATCTTTTCACCTACCACCATTACAGTAGCCTCTTCGTTGAGGTGTCTGTTCTTCTACCCATTTTCTAATTGGGATTCTTTTCTTACTATGAACTTCTGCTTTATTGACTATGCCAAAGCCTTTGATTGTGTGGACCACATCAAATTTTCCACCAATCTGGAAAATTCTTATAGACGGTAACACCAGACCACTTGACCTGCCTCTTGAGAAATCTGTATGCAGGTCAGGAAGCACCAGTTAGAACTGGACATGGAACAACAGACTGGTTCCAAATAGGAAAAGGAGTACATCAAGGCTGTATGCTGTCACCCTGCTTATTTAACTTATATGCAGAGTACCTCATGAGAAACGCTGGGCTGGAAGAAGCACAAGCAGGAATCAAGATTGCCGGGAGAAATATCAATAACCTCAGATATGCAGATGACACTACCCTTATGGCAGAAAGCGAAGAAGAACTAAAGATCCTCTTGATGAAAGTAAAAGAGGAGAGTGAAAAACTCAACATTGGCTCAAAACTCAACATTCAGAAAACTGAGATCATGGCATCTGGTCCCATCATTTCATGGGAAATAGATGGGGAAACAGTGCAAACAGTGACAGACTCTATTTTCTTGGGCTCCAAAAATCACCGAAGATGGTGACTGCAGCCATGAAATTAAAAGACACTTGCTCCTTGGAAGAAAAGTAATAACCAACCTACACAGCATATTAAAAAGCAGAGACATTACTTTGCCGACAACCGTCCATCTAGTCAATGCTATGGGTTTTCCAGTAGTCATGTATGGATGTGAGACTTGGACATAAAGAAAGCTGAGTGCTGAAGAATTGATGCTTTTGAACTGTGGTGCTGGAGAAGACTCTTGAGAGTCCCTTGGACTGCAAGGAGATCCAATCAGTCCATCCTAAAGGAGATCAGTCCTGAATATTCATTGGAAGGACTGATGTTGAAGCTGAAACTCCAGTACTCTGGCCACCTGATGTGAAGAACTGACTCATCTGAAAAGCCCCTGATGCTAGGAAAGATTGAAGGCAGGAGAAGGGGACAACAGAGGATAAGATGGTTGAATGACATCACCAACTCAATGGAGGAGTTTGAGTAAACTCTGTGAGTTGGCTATGGACAGGGAGGCCTGGCATGCTGCAGTCCATGGAGTTGCAAGGAGTCGGACATAACTGAGCAACTGAACTGAACTGATTGAATTTTGAAAGTTCTTTAGATATTCTGGACACAAGTCATTTACTGAATATATCTACAAACATTTTCTGTCTGTGGCTTGTCTTTCCACTTAACAGGGTTCTTCTCAGAACAAAACATTTTTACTTTTTACAAGATCAATTTATTCATATTTTTCAAAAAGGATTATATCTAGCCACTTGAAGAATTCTGGCCTAACCTTGGGAGATCTAAGTTGAGGGATTTTTCTTTTTTGCTATAAACTTCCAATTGTTCCAACACTATTTAAATTTTCCCAGCATAATTCCTCCTTAATTTGCCATACTGGTGTGAGTTTATTCTGGACTCCACATTTTCTTTCACTGCTGTGTTTGTCTATCCCTCTGGCTTTGCACACAATCAGTATCAATACTATACTCTCCTGATGGTGTGGTAGCTATATAATAAACCTTAATATTTTGCAGTCTGATTCCTTCATCTTAAAAATTGTGTAGGCTGTTCTTGTTTCTCTGCCTTTTCAAATAAATTTTAGAAAGTCTATCTATCTACAAAGAATTCTGGGATTTTGATCAGATCAGTCGCTCAGTTGTGTCCAACTCTTTGCGACCCCATGAATCGCAGCACGCCAGGCCTCCCTGTCCATCACCAACTCCCGGAGTTCACTCAGACTCATGTCCATCGAGTCAGTGATGCCATCCAGCCATCTCATCCTCTGTCGTCCCCTTCTCCTCTTGCCCCCAATCCCTCCCAGCATCAGAGTCTTTTCCCACAGATCATTTGAGGGACAGCTGACATCTTCACTATGTTGGAATATGGTACATCTCTCCATTTATTTAGCTCTTCTTTCATTAGCATTTATAGTTTTCAACAAACATATCTCATTTTCTTAAATTTATACTTAATATTGTATGTTTTTAGCAACTGTAAATGATGTCATTTATAGCATATAAAAATAAAAGTTTCATTGGCCTTGTATTATTTGGTGATCTTACTAAACTCATTTATTAGTTCCAGGATGTTCTTGGAGAGTTCCAGGGATTTTACATGTAGACCACTAGGTTATCTGTAAATCTGAGTTTTACTTCTTCCTTTCCAGGCTGTATACTTTTTATGCCCTTCTCTTACTGCACCAGCTAAGTCATCAAGTACTGTATCAAACAGACATGGTAAGTGCATATCCTTCTTATTTCCAAATTAATGTTTAGATTTCATTACATACCATGCTACATGCAAATTTTATACCTTTTTCATCATAAATGGGTATTTAATTCTGTCAAATGGTTTTTTTGTATCAATATAATCACATGGCTTTTATTTTCTTCTTAGTATGATAAATTACGTTAACAAATTTTCAAATAGTAAAGCAAGAGTCTTGCATATCTGGGATAAACCCCACTTTGTTGTGTTAAAAACTCAAATGTCTTTTCATGGTGAATGGATTACCAGACTGCGATGCATCTATACAATGAAATATTACTTAAAAATAAAAACTACTGAGACATACAGCACTGATAGAGCTAAGGGAAACATACCCAGTGAAAGAAGCCAGACTCAATATGTTACAAATTGTATGACTCCACTGACAAAACATTTTTACAGTGAGAAAATTATAGCAACAGAGAAAAACAATCAGTGGATAGTAGCTATTAGTGATAGATGAGGGTGTAGTATGTAACTATTAACAAGTAGCAAGGAGTTCCTTTGAGATATATATTCTATATCCTGATTGTGGTGATGGTATCATAAATCTACATATGAAACTACATAAAGAGGAAAAAAAAAAAGGTAAGCATGTAAAAATTATGAGATCTGAATAAAATCTGTACCTGAGTTAACAGCAGTGCTGCAATGTCAATTTCTGGGTTTGACAATCTACTAAGGTTACATAAGATAATAGGAAGAAGCTTACCGGTACACAGGAACTCTGTATTGTTTTTGCAACTTGTTGTGAGTTTTTTAAAGTATTTTAAAAGACATTATTTAAAAATATACAGTAAGAAAAAAAAAAAAAAGAGGGACATGACCTCTGAAAGATGAGTTCAGGGAAGGCTTTATTTCATACAGAGGGAACAAGTACCAAGTTTATGGAAGAAAGACGTGTAACAAGGCCATGGAATTTAAGTGTAACTAAATCCAGAAATAAAGGGGAAGAGGAAAGTAGTTTACAATTAAGAAAATCTGAATCTTCCTTCTTGGTTCTGATTTCACATAGAACGTCAAAGGTCACATTTAAGGCATCAAATGGGAAATAACTGACGAGTTTTAAAGAGAGGAAGGGTAAAAAGTTATTATTAGTGATGTTTTGTCACATTTTAATTGTAGTGATGAACTGACTGGGGAAAGTGATGATGATATCTAGCTACTGTTGCAGTCCAGGAGTCAGATAATGGTAGCTTGGTCTAGGGTGCTCGTGGCAATAGAAATGGAGCAGAATGTATACACTTGAGATGAATCATAGAACATAAGAGGAATGGAACATGGCTATGATTTAAAAGACTGAAAATGTCCATTAGATTGGTGACATGGAACTAAACTATTTCAAAGGAACGATGTGGGGTGAAGGGGGGGAGTTGGGGGTGCCAGACTGGAGCAATTTAAGAATGGGAAAATAGACATGAGTTCAACAAGTGAGGAAATCTGGCAGTAAAAAAAAAAAAAACCAGAGAAAGGAGTAGTAGCTGCAAGTGAATTGTGGAAATGAAGGAAGATGTTTTAAAAAGTGGTAGAAAATTAAACATATTTTAGTGTTAATAGGAAAGAAACTAGCTGAAATAAAAAGAAAAAGGTATAGTGAAGAAAAGAAAATAGTTAAAGGACAAATGTGAAGAAAAGAAATGAAGTTTTGGAGAAGTCAGGATGCTCTTGCAGCAAAAGAAAGGGTGGCAAATTCATGAAATTAAAGTATGGCTGAAGTATAAAAAATGAGGAAGACAGTGGTGGGAAACAGCTCAAAAATGAGTAGGGCTACTTTCTTCTACTCTAGGAGGAAAAGAGGTGAAGTTGCACACAAGAATATCTGATACAGCTTATGATCTCTCTTTTTCTCTGTGAAATAGTAAGAGAGCTATGATAGCTAACTAGGGATACCTTAATAAAGTACACAGAGGACTGAGTGTCTTAAAAAAACAGAAATTTATTTCATCACAGTTCTAAAGGCCAGAAATCCAAGATCAGGGTATCAGCAGAGCTGGTTTCTTCTGAGGAAACACTCTTTGGCTTGTAGATGGACATCTTCTCTTCGTCTTTCCATGGTGCCTCCTCTGTATGTTTGTGTCCTAATCTCTCCTTATAAAGATATCAATCATATTGGATTAGGGCTCAGCAATATGACTCAATTTTACTTCATGACCACTTTAAAGACTCAATTTCCAAATAAAGTCACATTCAGAGGCACCAGGGATTAGAACTTCAAATATTAAATTGGGGTAGGGTGGGGAGAGACACAATTCAGCCTATAACAAGAGGTTACTTGCCAAGAATGAGAAGGGAGATAGGAGAAATTAGAAGTTCAAAGTGAGGAGGTTTGAAATAATTCTAAAACAGTTTGAAATACTTCTCACATTGACTATAAATGAATTATCTTTATTGGGTAATTTCCTTTACATTCAATTTTATCAAAAATGAAAGTCTGGCTTAATTATTCCATTAAAAAATTATTTCACAAGTCAGAAAATCTGAATTCTAGTCCTTTCTCAGCCACCAAGCAATGCCCCTTGGATACATCTGGCTCTCATCTTTATCAAAGAACAACCTATCACAGGCTAGACATATGCCTTGGAATATACTAGAAAGAGGATTGATTTGGGAACCCCTGACATCCTAATCCTATTTCCTGTTCTTTCACAGAAGAGCTTAATTTCTCAGAACCTTACTTCTTCATCCTAAAATCAAATACAACTAAATCTCTCTAATGTCCCTTCTAAACTCTACTATAGTTCTTTGAATGTAAGTGACGTTGCTTTGAGAATCAAGAGATTCTATAATTAAATGAAAAAAAATCTTTGAAATATGTGATTAAAAAATTGTATGCTTCTGGCATATTGAAACATTAATTCTCCATTTCAATTTTTTCTATATCTTCTTCTGTTCCCAAGTCAACGTTATTCTCATGATTAAAGATGTTCTAAATATGCCTTTTTCTCACCTCTGTTGGCTTAAATACTGGGTGTTGAGTTGGAACAAGATAGTACTTCTTTTGTTATATGTAATTATCTACTTAACTTTAAATCATTGAATTCTGAAATAGCATCCCTCACATGTCTAAAATAACAGTTCTGCATTTTAAAAAGAGCTTAATGGTGGATCATTAGTCAGAAATATATATGACTGAAGTAACAAAAAATACAAACAATGGCTTAATAATCAAGTTTATTTTTCTCATGTACTTAGCGCAGAAGCTGGCAATTACTCTTGTTGGTTCAGGTGTTCATCAATGCCATCAGGGACCCAGGGTCCCCATAATCTTTCTGTGGAACCATTTTTAGCTTTAATATTTCATATTTAATTAATTCTCATACTTGCGATTTCATGCTTGTAAGATCTGAAGTCTATAAATTATTACGTATTAACAATATACTTAACAAATTAAAAATTTCTGGAAAGAAGGTGTTAAAATTAGGAAAAAAGTGAAACTAAAGGCTGACAGTTATAAGGGGCACTAAATTATTTATTACACAAATACTGCTGAAGTATACAGTATTCTAGTGACTCACAGAAGGACATTAAAAGGAAAAAGGTAGTGGAATAATATGTGGGCACTATTTTCTTTATCTGAAATGGCTGATTATGTTGAAAATGGTGAATAAATTCATGGGCAAAATCAGTTTATCCTGTGATAACAAATATTAGTTAATAGGAAGTATCGTCATAAGGGAAGAGTTATTTCACATCTGCCCATTATCTATGGCAGAACAAAATGAAAAAAAATGCAAAATGAAAGAATTAGACTAGATGTGGAGAACAATTTGCTAACAGCTCAAAAAATTAAAATGCTGATACTGACAATAGTTCTCTTCCTTCAGACTTCTACTTTATCAATTCTTCTATGATCTCTATTTGCCCTACTGAGCACAATAGCAAGCATACCAGAGTTTCTGTATTACATTGGCAAGTAATTAAAAATTAAGTGTACTTATATATGTAATATTTTGCCTATTTTAAAAACTGATTTATATTAAGTGTTTGAACTTAAAAGTCTGAATAAAGTGCTTTAACTTTCAAGTTCTATTTTATTGCAAAACACACCGAATACTACTAACAGTAGTGTAATGATTGTTCAAAAAAGAAAAAAGAAAGAAATTGTAATTATTACTAAGGAGGTAATGAGACACAAGAATTATAAAATATTTGCTTCTACAAATAGTTTAGATTTCTTATTTTTCCCTAAAGGAAAATAATTAAGTCACTGAAACTCCTTTCATCCCTATTATCTATGCTTTCTAAATAGCCCTTTAAATACTTTAGTGTTGAAAGTTGGATAAATATAACTTTCATAAGGGTTAAATTTGACTATCATAGCATACATGAACCTTAAACCATTTTATAGGTAAAAAATCTCAATTATGTCCCATAGCAAAACAAAATTTCATAAAATGATAATGCTGAACTTTGGAGAATGATATACTTTAACCAAGATCTATCAGAATAACATTATAGCATATAAAATAATAGCACACCGGAATGTAGAGCAAAATTCAACCTGACACTGTAAGACAATGAAATAATTTACCAGAATTTTGCTTCTGTCAACTACATATGCTATGTATTTCCTACCACACACAAAAAAAGGAGTTAACTAGAAATTAAGCTTTAAAACAATATATTCACTATTTGAATATAACAAAAAGAATCTAGAATTTTCATATGCAAGTTTAATAAATTATCAGTTTATTTAACAAGGTTATTTATATATCAGATTGTGGTTTAAGAGCAGTTATATATGTGTGATATGAAAAGAATGATGTCTGATCTGTACGAATCTTATTAAATCCCTTTTCCATGGGCTGTCCCCTTCTACCTGCTTAGTACTAAATGCCATTTCTAGGTTTATATAAACGCGATCTTTACAACTGCCTTCTTAACAGAAAGTCAATATACAAATAGCACTGGGCATCTAGCAAGTCACAAACTAGTGAGCTCAATTTTGCAGTTGTGAAATGTAATGTGAAAGACTTTTTGAAACCTTAAGACTGGGTGATCTGCAGTGTTTCCAACATGTCTTCAACTGCCTTGAGAGAGTATTTGGTTTCCTTCTTACTTCGACCTGCAAACTAATTTTAAAAAAATGCAATTAGGCTTAATTACAGTGGCAGGTACAAAATCACAATCTTACTTTCAAATTGTTAATGAGAGTTAACATTATTTTTATCACTAGCACAAAATCAAGTATGTTCTTTTTCTTCAGTAAAAAATAAACCTGGGGTTTTAAGAACATTTTCATTAAGGAGTCATCTTCAACTGAACTACAAAAACTTCCCTGTAAAATTGACCAGTTTAAATGTTTAAGTAGTATGATAATCTATAAAAACATATATTTGATTTTCAAACTATCCTACCTTTTCAGACCAAAAAACCTTTATGAAAGAAAAAGCATAATTTAGAAACAAAATTGTATTTGTGCAGGAGTGTGGACCATTTCTACTTGTGTGACCTCTAATCAAATTTTTAATTTCAAATAAAGATAAAATATAAATGTAAAGTACTGTTATTTAACATTTTAAAGTTGTAAGATTTCTCTAAAATTTTTTACAGTCGGTTTCAATTTTTAAAAAATTTTCATGTTTTATTAGTTGACTAGATAACGTCACATTTCTATAGTGAAAAGCTATCAAATAAAACTCTATGCTATATGTTGAAGTAATATAAACATGTTTTAAAGAATGCATTTCTAGTTTATTAAGTCATAATTTATTTCATAATACCAAACTGGGAATGGATTTTACAATGAGAACAAAACATAGGGTATTAAATACTATCTTTGAATATTCAAAAAAATTCATGACTTACTAAAATTCAATAAATACGTAATCAGTGGGGAAAATACAGTTGAATACCCCATGCTGATTTCAAAATGTGTTTTCTAACTACACTGACAATTCCCATCATTTATCATTTGACTTAACACTATACATTTACTAGATAAGCATGTTTCCTTGGAAAGGTAGGGGAAGATTTATTATATCTATATTACCTATTTTTCCTCTGGTTAAAGTACTGATCAACATTTTCTACTAGCAACGTATAATATTTTCAAGTTAACATCCAAGCACTCAGTATACTTTCAAGTGACTGATCTTTCCTTCAGATATCAATGCTGTCTTAAGTACTTAGTGCTTGATTTATGATGTGTTCCTTCTCTTTTGTAATTAACTTAATTTGGCAAACTTCATGTGACCTGTTGAGAAAGATTAAGTGATCAAGCACAGGTAACATCATAGAGGAAATAGGCTTCAGGAATTGCTAACCTGCCTCTGACCTCCTCAACTGCAGTTTAACATGATCATTCTCCTAGTTCCTAAACCACTAGTGTCTGTAGTTGAATACTGATTTGACAGAGTAACTATTAATAAAAGAGATTTCTAGAGGAAATGCCAGGGAAAGAAAAAAACTTCTCATAAGAGTCAAGATCACTTTGCCTTTTATAAGACATTACTAATTTAAGGAATTCAAATGCTGAATATACAGGTCATAATTAGAAACTATGGCAATACCACATTTAAAACTTTGCCCTTTCATAATTTCCCCTGGTGAGTAAAGGATGTGGAGTGTGCTTCTTATTTCTATTACCCAGTTGATAGAGTCACTTTCACAAGGACTTACCAAGAACAGAAAGCCTTTTCTTTTACCACTGCCTACCCAAAGTAAACAAGAATGGTCCTAATCAGATATATAAAGGTCTAATTCTAAGAAAAAGCATTCTGGGGGAGGTACAAAATAGGACACTAATTTTTTAAATGGAAAATAAAAATGAAAAAATTATGTAGTGCTGAAGTCATACCAAGTACTTTAACATATAGCATTTTTTTTGGTTTGTACTTAAATGTAATAAAAATAATAATAAACACAAATTTGTGATTTTTAAAATTAGCTTATTTTAGAAAACCACCTACAAAGATTGTCTATCAATGCTACTGACTACTGCAATTCAGAATAAGCCAAACTGACTTATCTGTGTCAGAACAAATAAAAAGAAAGTTGGAAATATAAATCAATCACTTCAAATTTTACCTGACATGCAATTATTTTGTCTATTCTAGAATTATATGGCAATTTAACTGATTAAGCTGGAATCCTATTTTTCCCTCAAATCATGATTTAATTTTCTATTTCCCAAAAGGATAGTAACAGGATCACCTCAGTAATCATAAACTACATACGCACAGACAAATTTAACAGAGTACCAAAGAAGCATTTATCTGGAAAATTATTTTGAGTAGGTTAACATTAAAGTTTTTCATGAGCATTAATCAAACTTGCCCGCCTCTACTGAACATGCTAAACCAATTACCTAATTAAAGAACAAGTAGCAGCCATATTCTGTTTCATTAAGTAAAAACAAAGACAGAAAGGAGTTCTTAAGATCTCATTTTCTCTAATTTTTAAATGCCTAGAAAAACATTACAATAAGGAATACTTATTATATACTTTATACTTGTTTATATGCCTAGACACATCATAAAGTTCTCAATTAGATCCCAGAGATTTATATTACTAAAACATCAATCTCTGAAAGTCATATTGTAGTTTTCCACATTAATCACAAATTTTGCATTTTTTTCATAGATTTTTAAGTAAACTCTTTTTTTCATTGTTTCCTGATGGGTCTTAAAGAAAACTCACCAGAAAGGTCACTCAAATAATAAAAACTTATCAAATTCAAAGGTAAATGATTTCTCCATTGTGATAACTAGGATAAGCTGGGCTAACATTCACAAATTCACATAATTTGTGGAAAATAATATGGGTGAACAAAGTAGTAAGATAAATAAAATGGAGTAGTGGATAGATGAATCTCCAAAACATGGTGAGTGAAAAAAGCCAGGCATGAAATACATAACCAATGATCTCATTTATATATAAAGTTCTGTCAAATCAGTGCTATTCTGCAGTGTGGAATGGGGCTGACTGCAAGGTGGCAGAGGGGTACTTTCTTGGGTGATGGAAACTGTACACCTTGAATGGGGCAGTGGTGAGAGAGAAGTATAATTTGTCAAAACTCAACTGTACACTTAAAATGTCTTATTGTCTATAAATTATACCTCAATAAAGTAGCTAAAAAGAAAAAGGCAAAATAAAACAGAAAGATGGAACTATGAGTCATACAAAAGTGTAATAAATTCCCAAATGACCACATGTTTTTCTTCTCATTGAGAGGTGAAATATTATATCCCCTGAATCTGGGTTGACCATGTGACTTCTTTTGCTCAAAGGAATATTAGCAATATGTGACACAGGCAGATTTCAAAATGCCCTTGTGCACTGGAGTTCACCTGTTCACTGCTCCAGGAACCCTGAAACTTATTCATGTGAGTAAGTCCAAGTTAGCTTGCAAAGTGAGAAATATTTAATACAAGGCCCAGCATTCCCAGCTGACAGAGACCAGCCACCAGATATTTAACTGAGGCCATCAACCAACCACTGGCATGGGGCAGGAAAAAAATAAAGCCCACTGGAGACTAGCAGAATTACTCAACTGAGCCCAAGCCTACATGACACCTACAGATATAAGCAAATAAGTCATTATTTTAAAACAAAATGATAGCAAAGGGCAATGGATACAAATAGTTATGAAATCTGATTCACAGAAAGAAAACCAAAACCTACTGTAGAAAAAGCACAGAGATGAAAGCTTAAAAAGCACTGAAATATTTTACTCAAAACTCACTACTAGTATCTAGAGGCAAAATAAATTTTATACAGTAGGTGGTTCCTGCTGCTGCTGCTTAAGTTGCTTCAGTCGTGTCCGACTCTGTGCGACACCACAGACAGCAGCCCACCAGGCTCTGCCGTCCCTGGGATTCTCCAGGCAAGAACACTGGAGTGGGTTGCCATTTCCTTCTCCATTGCGTGAAAGTGAAAAGTGAAAGTGAAGTCGCTCAGTCGCGACCGACTCGTGGCGACCCCATGGACTGTAGCCCACCAGGCTCCTCCATCCATGGGATTTTCTAGGCAAGAGTACTGGAGTGGCTTGCCATTGTTGAGGGGTATTTTAGGCTGCTACACAGAAATCTGAGATTATCAACCGAGAGATGTTATCTTCCTGGAGTGGTATCCGAGATGACAGAAACTGATAAACAGTCTTTATACTATCCTTTCCTTAGACAAGAAAAGGCAATTTGGAAAGGAAAGATGTGTAAAACACCACTGGGTATCATGGAGTTTAGTGCAAAAGTCAAAGACACGGAGAAAGACGGGGGAAAAATAAAACCCAAACAAAATGAAACTGTAAATTCGGTTACTATGGAGAGCTCTGGGCTTGAAACAGAAAACCAAGTGAAGGCAGGATGTCATCTTGCTCACATGAGAAAATAAACGAAAAGGGAATGGAAACAATAACTGCAGCTTCAGAAACATTTACACCTGATACTTCTCTATAAAGGCAGTAGTACATCGTGGCCATTATGAACATCAAATTTGGAGTCAGATTGTCTCAGTTTGCCTTAATTTCCTCATTTGTAAAATAGGAAAAGTACCTATCTTACAATAAACTTTCTGTTTACTGTTATGGTTGTTACTGTTAATGTAACTGAGATAAAGTGAACTTAGAGCATGCAATTAGTAAGCACAATACAGTGTGTGTAACTGTGATATGGTGAAACATATGTTTCAAATCCTTTAATACTTAGAAAACTTTTATTATGCCCATCTTGCAGATGAAAAGCTAGGCCCTGAGATGGCATGTAATTTGTCCAAGGCCACATAACTAATAAATGTCAGAGAAAAACTCTGAAGCCAGAAGATACAGATCTAGCATCTGTGTTCTCTCTCAACTATTATAAGGTACTAGCTTCAACAGAATGGGACTCAATGACAGAAAACAGAGATAAAAATACTGGAAAGCTGCATAGGAGGAAACTGACCCCTATTTTTACATCATATGTAAAAATCAATTCCAAAATGACTGTAGATCTTAATGTGAAAAGTAGGAGAAAAAAAACTCCAAAAACACACAGGATTATCTTTATGATCATTAGCAAATAATTTCTTAAACAGAATACAAAAAGCACAAACCATAAAGGAAATGATTATGTAGAAGATAATCTTCAGAACTTTTTTCATCAAAATCATTTGAGACTGACTGCAACAAAAGAGTTAAAAAGATATGCTACATTTTCCAGTGGTCATGTATGGATGTGAGAGTTGGACTGTGAAGAAAGCAGAGCACTCAAGAATTGATGCTTTTGAACTGTGGTGTTGGAGAAGACTCTTGAGAGTCTCTTGGACTGCAAGGAGATCCAACCAGTCCTAAAGGAGATCAGTCCTGGGTGTTCTTTGGAAGGAATGATGCTAAAGCTGAAACTCCAGTACTTTGGCCACCTCATGCGAAGAGCTGATTCATTGGAAAAGACTCTGATGCTGGGAGGGATTGGGGGCAGGAGGAGAAGGGGACGACAGAGGATGAGATGGCTGGATGGCATCACCGATTCAACGCACATGAGTTTGGGTGAACTCCGGGAGTTGGTGATGGACAGGGAGGTCTGGCAAACTTCGATTCATGGGGTTGCAAAGAGTCGGACACAACTGCGTGACTGAACTGAACTGTTTGACACATATAAGGAACAAAAGGCCCATAAATCAAAACGCTAAAAAAAAACAAGATAAAAAATCATAACCCAATGGAAAACATAGACTTCATAAAAGAAGATATCCAAACAACCATAAAAATATGAAAAAGTATTCAACCTCACTGGTCATCAGGGAGATATGAAATAAGATCAAGATACCACTACACATACATCATAATGACTAATTACAAAACCTAACAGAAGGAAGTGTTGGTGAGAATGTGCAACTATGAGAACTCTCAAACACTGCTGATGGGACTGTAAACAAGTAACCTGGAAAACAAGCTTTATCTACTTCATTTAGATATATGTACATCCTATGACTCAGTATTTCACTCAAAGGTATACACCCATCAGAAATACTTGTACATATACTCCAAGAGATTTGCACAGCAGTATCAGTGCAGTGTCATTCATAATAGCCCCAAACAAGAAATAATCCAAATGTCTATCAACAGCTGACTAAATACAGTATGGTCATACAATAAACTACAATGAAAATGAATGAACTACACACTTAAAATAAATCTCATAAATAGTGAAATAGGCCAGACAAAATATGTACACAGTGTCTGATTCCACAAAGTTCAAAAAAAGCCAAGACTATGGGATTAAAAATTCATACTTTTGAGAGGGACAGAAGTAGAATTTGAAAAAAGCTATCATAAAGGTTTAGGGTGATATAATGTTTCTATTTATTGTCTGGATACATTGACTTGTGTAATTCATCAGAATGCACCTTTGTGACTTGGGTTTTTTTTCCTACGTATGTTATAATTTAATAAAAATTTATTTTAGAAATATAGTCATACCATGTAAAAAAAAAAGCACTGAGCAGCTAGTTGTTTCCCAAAAATATCTTAAAAACAACGATGTAGTTCGCATACTATTATTTTCATTTTATCCAAGTCTTATTTTTAAATCACAAACTACCCCTCCCTCCCTGCCTCATACTCCCCTGCCTAAGCCTACTCTGTGTGGAACCCCATTACAGATCTGAGCTATCTCAACCTCCATTTGAAGAAGCACAGCCTAGCTAATACTTATAAATATTCTGACTTGCAATATGCCAACAGTTTTATTATATATAATAAAACTATATAAAGGTGACTAAATAGTGTTATTGCAGGGCAATACATTGTTTTAAATTTAAATTTGTTTTTCCTGTGGTTATGTATGGATGTGAGAGTTAGACTGTGAAGAAGGCTGAGCACCGAAGAATCGATGCTTTTGAACTGTGGTGTTGGAGAAGACTCTTGAGAGTCCCTTGGACTGCAAGGAGATCCAACCAGTCCATTCTGAAGGAGATCAGCCCTGGGATTTCTTTGGAAGGAATGATGCTGAAGCTGAAACTCCAGTACTTTGGCCACCTCATGCGAAGAGTTGACTCATTGGAAAAGACTCTGATGCTGGGAGGGATTGGGGGCAGGAGGAGAAGGGGACGGCAGAGGATGAGATGGCTGGATGGCATCACTGACTCAATGGACATGAGTCTGAGTGAACTCCGGGAGTTGGTGATGGACAGGGAGGCCTGGCGTGCTGCGATTCACGGGGTCGCGAAGAGTCGGACACGACTGAGCGACTGAACTGAAATTGTTTTAGTCTCCCCAGTCAAGAGTACAAAAACAAAGAACACCAAAACTAAACCAAAATAACAAGAAACAATTCCAAAAAAAGACATCTTTAAAAAAAAAAACATATATATATACATATATATGTGTGTGTATATATATATATAGCAATTCTTCAAAACCCTAAAAGGTTGTTATTAATATATTAATATTACTGATAGTAGTGGGACCTACAAAAGCTCAACAGCTATGTGGGAGGCACAAGAGGATGCAAAAGAGGACACCTTAGTATTCTATAAGCCACAGAAATGAAAAGAATATGAACTGCTGCTGCTGCTAAGTCACTTCAGTTATGTCCAATTCTGTGCAACCCCATAGACGGTAGCCCCCCAGGCTCCCCCATCCCTGGGATTCTCCAGGCAAGAACACTGGAGTGGGCTGCCATTTCCTTCTCCAATGCGTGAAAGTGAAGTTGCTCAGTCGTGTCCGACTCTTAGTGACCCCATGGACTGCAGTCCACCAGGCTCCTTGGTTCATGGGATTTTCCAGGCAAGAGTACTGGAGTGGGTTGCCATTGCCTTCTCCAGAATATGAACTGATGAATCAGCAAATGGTTTGTAAAATCAGGACAGTCTCAAAGCCTCCAAATCAAAGTATAAAAAAACTGCATGCAAATATGACACTAAACAAATCTATCAATAATGGCCTAAGACCTCAAAGTCCCTGAAATATCCAGCAAACACCCTCTTCCGGAAGGTAAAAAACTTCATACTGAAGGAAAACTTCTGAAACTGAAACCAAATTGAACAGGTCAGAAACACTGAAGTTAAGAGGGAGAGATGATCCAAATAAGGGGAGAAGGGGAAGCTGGGAGGTAGTAACACTCAGGGGGAGCAAATCCCAGGAGAAACAACAACAAAATGTAACATTTAAAACTGAGAACAACACCTCAAAATTCAAGACCTGAAGACCAACAGGGGTAGAGAAAGGCTGAAGCCAGAAATATCATTATGAACCAGACCTAGTTCTAAGAAAGACTGGATGTATACAAAGGTCATATGTGAGTTCTCTGTTTCAAAGAGAAAGTATATAAAGGCCAAGCTGGGAAAATTATCCTGTCCTATCTCCAACTCCCCTTACACCATAAAAACAATCTCTTAATAGCCCAGAAAAACTATCTTATTTAAATGTAGAAAACAAAAAGAATATGAACTCTATAAAAAATTACTATGAAGAAAAAGAAGAGAATAAAACACGGGAAATGACAGAAATATTAAAAAAAAAAAAAAGAGGAATAATATAGGAAGTGGGAAAGGAGATCCAGTGAACTTATAATTGGAAACCTGAAAAAGAAAACTTAAGCAATCAAGCAAAATAATTCAAAATAATTATTCTAGAAAAGCAACTTTTCTCAAATTAAGAGGAATGAATCCAAATAGTAAAAAGGTTTACAGTATATTTGGGGAAACTGACTCAAGAATAACCAACCAAACGTTATTACAGTAAAATTACTGGATTTTAAAGATAAAAAATTCCCTTCAAAAATCAGACGATAGGTTCAAGTCATCAGGATGGCATCAAACTTGCTTTGACAGCAATATTTTACCCTAAATAAGTAAATAAAAACAGAACAACATGTTTAATACTTAGGTAAATGTATTTAATAGCCAAAGGATGTAAAGAAGTCAAACTGGCCTTCAAATATAGACTATAGATGGATAAAATACGAATATGCAAGATATAAGTACAAGTGTTTTTCCATGAATCCTTCCTGAAGAATCTCCTAGGGATGAGCTTCAGAAAACTAAGAAACGTGTGGAGACATTTCAGGTAAGATCTGACTGGAAGCAGAGTACATAAATTTTGTTATGTAGTCTTGTTAGTTTACTTTTAGGCTTTCCTTCCTCCGTTTTTATTATTTGAGTTATCTCTGATTATAAATTCACATACCCAATCTGCCTCTGAAATGCATCATGCAATTTATTTATCCTTTCTGGATTTTTTGAATTACTTTTTATCTGCCAAATGCAGAATTGCTGAGATGATAAGGCTCTTTATGGGATCATAACAGTAACAAACTCCTTTTGAGGAAAAAAATATGTGATCCTACCAGTTAATTTACATAGTTAAAACACATTTGCTAAAGACCCAAAAGTATAAAAGTTCAATGATAGATACCTGGATTTATAGCTTATGGAAAAATAAACAACTAAGAAATACATTAACTGACCTATGGGATAATATAAAATTATTAGTACTAACCTGATAAGCTTTGTTTATTTGACTGGCTGCCCAACTAGCATATTTCATGTTGTCTTTTTTTGTTTTTGCACTTGCTTTTGGATTAGAAGCAATATGACTTGCAGACTAAAAGCAAACAAAAAAACATTAAAAACAATTTTATTCCTTTTATGTAGCCAAGACAATCAAAAGGTTGCAATGGGCTAATAATTAAGAGTTTTTTAAATTGTGTAGTTTTTAATGCAAAGTTGAATAAATTAGTGTTTACAAATGAAAACATATTTTCAAACAGAATAATCCAATGAACTGATAGCTTAAATAACATCTAAAATTATTTTATTAGTTATCTACCACCACTCTGGAAGGTAAAATTTCATTATCACTTAAATACTACAGGATTTTACTGTTATAATTTCTTATTACTGAATTACTTCAGTTTTTCTATTTCAGAATTATAGAATTACTATTAACATAAGGAACCTCAAAAACAATTTAATCCAACTTCCTACATTAACATGTGAAAAACAATGAAGTCCAAAAGGAGTAAACTGACTTAAAGTAAGTTAATAAAAGTCTTAGAAACAAAGAGATCATCACTTCCAACCTATTTCTGTTTTCACTATACCAACAGTTTCCAAACTGTGTTCCATAACCAATTAAACTCACCCTTTCCTTTTTAAAAACTGTATTTAAACAAAGGACTGGTACTTTGGGATCCATGAAAGAATCTGTAAAACCTCATAATCATATTCTAATTTTTAATTGTATGTATTTCTGGTAAGAGAAAGATTTAACTTTTATCTTATGCTTAAATATATCTTATGTCTTAAGAGGATCTGTTCATTGTGGTTTCTTTTAGACCTAGCCTATGCTATAAGCTTTTTCCTCCTGTCTTCTTCTCTGTCACTAAGGAATTTATATGCCAAAATCTGATTTTTAAACTTTTATGTCTTTAATGTTACCTTTTCGGTATGAATGTAAGCAAATGCAGTAGTTAAGAAAATGTCTCTGGAGTCAACTGCCTGAACTGGAATCCCAGCTCAATCTTTTAGTACCTTGTGTTCAACCTTGGGCAAATTAATCAGAATGCTCTGTGTCTTAATTTCACTTTCCATGAAATGGTAATATTAATAATAATGTACCTTCTCAAATAGTTGATGTGAGAATTTAATAATTTACAATAAAAAACAGAGCTCATAACAGAGCCTGACACATAAAGTACTATGTACTTTTACTATTTAATAATTCATTACCTATTTTTTTAAATTAGCATTTAATGTATTTGGTAAAAATAGACATTGCTACCATATTGTATCTGCAAGCTACTATAACTGGCACTGGTAGCATCCAGAAGTAGTTTTTTTGAAAGTCCTTTTAACTGTTTTATAATTCTATTTTGCCATTTCTTTGCTGAAAATTATTTCATTTATGTTTCTTCCTGCCTCCATTTCTACAATCAATTCTTTTTCACTAGGCTTCAACAAAACATTCATCCAAAAGTCCATGAAAAGACTAAAATAAATTAAAATTTCAAAGAACTGGCCTATTAATGAAGTTTATTTTTATAGTCTTTCTGACTGTAGAAAGAAGCTCATTTTATTTAATTTTGAAGTTCAGTAAATTCTTCCTCTATTTCCCATAGCTATTATTAATTGACTTTTTCTAAGCTCATCATTTGGCATACATAAACATAAGAAATGTTTAATTACATGCCTGCCATAAATAATTTCCAAACTGTTTGTCTATACCATAAAAAAAAGTTTTAATTTGGCACTAGAAATTTTACTTCTAATATATCTTTTATTTAAAAATATATCAAACAATTATAATTTAAGAAAATTAATACAATGTTGGGCATAAACCCAAGAATAACAAAACAAGAAATACATAACACAGCTTTGTATCCGCTACTATTTAATTTTACAAAGGCAGATTTAAATTCTGATAAAAGACAATTTACAATGAAATGTCAAATAGCTAAGCTCTATTAACATTCAAAAATATAACTGCCTTATAACCTGTTGCTCATAATTAACAAGAGGAAAAACATCATATGCTTATCAATTAAATACACACAAAAAAAGGAGAAGTGATAAACTTGGACAGGTAATGGACTTTAAATGACATTTCATAAAATAACATTAAACATGTACCTCAACTCACCATGTAAAGTCCAAACAAAGCTCTCATATTTCTGTTGTTCAGTTTCAATGCCTGTGCAAAATACTTTCTTGAAAGTTCGAGATTTTCAAGTCCACCTTGGGTATATTTAACCTGTTAAAAATTACAGAGTGCTGAAATCTGTTTATTTTACTACTTTGAAATGTAGCATGCTTCATCATACCATAGACATTAGTAACTGAAACAGATATTTCTGTAAACAAATGCAAGCTGTTAAAAGAATTCATCTTAAAGTTGTAGAGCTAATCTAAATTTTAAGTAAAACCTACCTCCCAAAACCATTCTACGAACATCAAGATCACTGAGTAGTTTTTAAAATTAAAAACTGTTGCCAATATAAAAAAGCCAGCCTTGCAAATGCTTTACAACTTTATATTTTCTATTACTATACTAGCATTATAAACCTAGAATTCATACTAACTTGTCCTTTCCTAGTTCCACTGACATTCCTTAACAATGAAGTCCTTTTAACCTTATAGGAGTCAACTGCATTGCTATTCTTAACAGTTAAGTTCCCAAAATAATGACTGTAATATAAATTTCCTAAAATATGGATGTAAAAGTCATAATCATTGTAAATGCCTTAAAAGCCATTAAATGGTGATAACTGTGACATAATTCGTAATTTGAAAAGAATATACTACACAATTAAAAAAGAATTTCACTATTTTAAATAAGGGCATTTAATTGAAAAATCAGTATTTCCATTACAATATTAACAATGTAAAACTTTTACTTTCACAAATCAATTTTCATAATATGTCTTAAATATTTATATACTTGCTTGACATTAAGGACATATTCTTAGTTCCATAATAATATACAACACCAACAAAAATAAAATCACATACAACTAGGTTTTGGAAACACTTACTTCGGCATACTGCTGACAGTATAAGTGGTTGTAAGGATTAGTCATCATAAGCTCCTCTAAACAAAAGGCTGCTTTAGCATAGCTGAAAAACACCAATTTTAAAAGTCATAAATAGTATGTCAGTTTCACCTTAAAATGATTTTAAAACAATTTTAGTGATATTATCCAAATTAAGTTTTATTAATAAAGTACTTATCTTGAACTTGTAAATACAAATAATATCACTTTTTAAATTTTTTTAATATCACTTTTTTTTTTAATGAAATGGATAAACAGAAGCTTAAATCCTGAAGCAGTCTATGATCAAAAGACATTACATTTTAAAAACTGGGTCACTACAATGACATTCAAACATTACTAACAACATAGTCTTCAAGATCCTGGATCAGTTTATACATAAAATAAGTTTCAGACATCCACTGATAATTTAATATTCAAATAGCTAAAGTATGGTGAGGAAATAAACATTTTATTAGATATTCTCTATTCATTAAAAATCTTTCACAGACATTACCAACCTATTCAAGTCAGTGGTTTTGATATGCACTCTACTACTACTTAATCATGTGGCAGAGAAACAAAATCTTTACTAAAACACCTAAAGAAAAAATTGCCACAAAGAGCTCTGGAAAAATAGCTTTATCCTGGTGCTGCTGCTGCTGCTAAGTCGCTTCAGTCGTGTCTGACTCTGTGCGACCCCATAGATGGCAGCCCTCCAGGCTCCCCTGTCCCTGGGATTCTGCAGGCAAGAACACTGGAGTGGGTTGCTTTATCCTACATGACTATAATTTACCCTTTAATGTATTTTATATGTTTAGGTCATGTAAATATCCTTATTATTTAAAGGAAATTCTAAAGAACACAGGTATTATAAGATTTAGTCCCAGTGAGGAAGTGATGACATTGTAACAGATAAAAGGATACTAAAATTAATTTTGACATTTGTCAATATAAAAAGGTACCTATTTTACACTAATGTCTGATATACTCACTTTTCAAAATATGTAGGCTGTTTTTTCACATGTGCAAAACTAATAATAGCTAACTGTTTTTATGTGTTTATTATGTATCATGTACTTCTCTGGCTGTTACAAATATTAACTCATTTAATTCCACCAATACCTTAGGAAATAAGCAGAAAACCTATACTCTCAACTACTAAGCATACTGCCTATATGCACTACACACTACAATGAAAAATTGTGGTGGTAATGGTAGTTAAGAATATGTCAATGGTAACATAAAAAGGGATATAGCAATCAAACCCAAAGGGATAAAGGAACCAAAAACACCCTCCCCAAATGATCTCCCCAAATAATAGCATTTTAGATTTATTAAAGATCTTATTCAAAGATAATTCTCATGAAAGATCACATTGCTATTTAACCCTTTTCATTTTTATGCCCCAAATCTAGTATTAGTTCTTAATGTATGATAGCTATACAATCACTGAACAAACAACTGAATAAACGTCTAGAACAAAAGTATTGTGACTATCAATCTGATATTTATTCATCACTGTATAGAAGAGGAAGTCTACCTTAAACACTCAAGTTCATCAAAAAGATAATTCCCTTCTAAATGTGTTCCTTTAACTAGGGTACACCAAAAATTCATATTAACGCTAAGAACAAATGTTCTCAGAGACTTAAATGGTTGAGCAAAATTGTGACTCTTGATTCTTACATAGCATTAAGTAACATAAAATGGGTATACAGGAGTTTTTAATTAAAAAGTAATGCCAATATATTTTTGTTAAAAATTATTTAGTATTAACATCACATACAAGGAGGGGATACCTTACCCCAGTTTTACAAAATGTAAAATCAAATAAATTTTGCAGATAAAGTATAGAATGAAATAAACTTAGAGCTGGAAAGAGCAAGAAATGGCCTAATCCAGTTTTTCTCAGGCAGCAGTGCCCAAGAGTACTGAGCCATAAGAAAGTGATTTAAGTGATGACTATTTTCAAAATTCTCCCAAGGATGGTATGTATCATCCAGATGGTATTGACCATCCCAAATACTTATATTAATTTATTATATACAACAATTCAATGAAATTAAGATTTAGAGAAGTAAAATAATGAGAATCCATTTAAAATAGAATAACCACTGTTATTACTACATTAGAGTCAGTAACTAAAGTGTTTGTGAAGTTCTTCTGTTCCACACAAAAGCATATGTATAGGCTACAGTATTTGCTCCTAGACTGCTTTATCAGTATTATGATTTTTTCCTTACAAGATCTTGATGATTCCCTTTGTTATAGAATCTTACAGTAAAGCTAGAGCTACAATAATGACATTCATAATTAACTTTTAAAAACTGCTCCTTGCTGATAGCCAGTTTTAACAACAAATCACATTAAAAAAAAATTCAGTATCTTTGTTCAAAATACACAATTATGTTTATAATGTACTGTTGGGATTAAGGCAAAAATTATAACTAATTTTTTATATTTAGAAAAGTGTCTCAATATGATCAACCAGTGTGATATATACCAGTGGAATAACTGTATCTAGAATTTATAAATCAGAAGCAAATTTAAATAAAAGCAACTTAAAGATATTAAAAATGTATGTGGCAGAAATTTATATCCCCTTTTCTCTATAAAAACACTGAACAGACTGAGATTAACATCCTACTGTGGAAATCTTTTTTGAGTAAAAAAGTCTAGATCTAGATTAGCAATCTGCCTGTGATTTACTATAACTATTAATATGCAGAAAAGAATGTCAAAATGTTAAATGTATCAAGCAATTCCTAATTTGCTACATTTTTGCCACTGTGTGCATAAAACTGTGGTAAACTGATATCTGACAATAACTTACCACTTCTACCAAAAACATCCTACCTACCACAATGACTTGCTGAAACAAATTAAATGAATTAAGTGAACATTCTAATTTTCAAATAGCTTCAAAACATATTAACATATTTATTTTCACTCACCCTAAATCTAAAATTTTCCTTCTAAATGTTCAACTGGAAAAAATAAACAATCATTTTGTAAGTAACTAGCTTCAAGATCAAAAGGAGCTTTGTAACACAAGACAAAAGGATATGCAGAACATAATTATCATTTCCCATAAAAAGAAATTACTTTTCAGATGTTGTTCTGTCTTTGTATCTCTTGACTTCTGGTGATTCTTCCAAGATTCTATCCAACAATATCTCAATAAACTCTTTAGAGACCCAAAACAAAGCAAAACTGAATGTGGCTATTATAAGATGAAGCAAATAATAAATTTAGTGATAGGTTAAAAATACAGTATAACCTATTTAAGAACTATCAAAATATTTCAAATACATCCAAAAAAGTAAAACTGATAAAGAAGTAGAAAAAAAAAGAGAATATATTTATATGGTTCTTAGAGGATAGAAAACCTGAAAGCAATATAAATTGATATATCTAGCCATCTAAAAATATAAAGTTTCTATAAGTTAAAAAAATTAGTATTAGCTCATATCATTTATATAAAGAGCTCCTAAAAAAAGTGTAACCAATTTTCAGCTATTAAAATCTGCAAAGATTAAAAAGAACAACAGTACCCACTGTTGTTATGGGGACACTCTAATAACTCTGCTGTGAGAGTAAATTAATACTACCTTTCTAGTGAACACCTAGGAACAATTTATCAAAATCACTAAAAAATGCATATATCATTTAATCAAGTAATTCTACTTTGAGGAATTTAGCCCAAGGAAACAACTAAAAATAAAGACAACCATTACATGTATGTATAACTGAATCACTATGCTATATAGCTGAAACTAACACTGTAAATCAACTACACTTCAATTAAAAACAAAACAATGCTGAGTTTCCAATTTATGAATTTGGTATTATTTATGTGCTCTTTAATTTTTTTAATTAATGTTTTGTAGTTTTCAGCACACAATTTACATTAAAAAAATATATATGTTTCAAAGTGTTTTATGCTATTATGAATGCTTTCTTTTAATTTAAAACTACAACTGTTTGTTGCCAGTATTTACAAATATGATTTTTATATAAGTGATATCTTATCTGCAGGTTTACTATACTCATTAGTTCTAGTGACTTTTTTGTAGACTCTGTAGAATTTTCTAAATTGGCAATCATGTAATCTATAAATAACATTTTACTTCTTAAAAACAAATAGAATAAAATGAAGATAGTACAGCATTACTATATTTTACTAGGAAATTAGGAATACCAGGGTTAATTAATAAGATGGAATAATATTAAAATCACATTGTAGAATATTTTCTCTGATAAGGAATTTTTGATAATATATAACTAAGTGAAAATTGTAAGCTACAAAAGATAATTGTTTCTATTTCAAGGGATATTGAAGGGAAAATATCAAATATAAACTGTAGTTAATTTAGGATGATGCAATTACACATGATTTTTGTCTTTGTCTTTATTCTTTATTGGGTTTTCCAAATTTTCTGTATTAGGTACTTCTTTAAAGAAAAAATTTCCTTGATGCTTTGAAATTTCTGTAAATGGTTTTAATCACAAAATCTTCAAAAGGCACAAAAATATAAATAACTACCATCTGCTTTAGGAACAGATTAAAACCACTGTTAATTTTTTTTTTTACTGCACTCCAAAAATTCAGTTCATGTTATTTAAATGGTTATATATCACCACTGACTCAATGGACATGAATTTGAGCAAACTCTGGGAAATAGTGGAAGACAGAGGAGCCTGGCATGATGCAGTCCATGGGGTCTCAAAAGAGTCAGACGTGACTTACCAACTGAACTTATCAACAATATAAATGTTGACTTTAAAACAATGAAAAGTAGAAACATGACCATTTAACCAAATACACTACCACTCTTATATATATAAGAGAAATCTAAGTACATTTACATGAATGATCATATAAACATCCCCATATGTATACTTAACATGATTCAGGAAATAACTTCCTATTAAAAAACAAAGAACATCTGATAGCTAGCATGTATAACAGAACTGAAAAATGGTTCCCAGAATACAGTACACATTCATTAAATGACAGCTATTACTTTTATTTTGGCTCCCACTTTTATTAGAATTATACATATAACTACCTTAACTCTTCCTTTTACATACACATATAGCCCTGAACAAAGGCAACAGACAAGTGTCTTCATTTGATTTTATTTCCTGTGTCAGCTATTTTGTACTATGAGAATGAGGTTAAGTATTCTAAGTATTCATGCACAATAAGAATATGCGCATGAGAATCTGATTCTATTCTCTCAAAAGGGATGAAAGAAACAATCTGATATACTTCAGACTCAGAACTAAGGGGGGAAAAAAAAAAACCTGCCTCCAGATAGAGGTTAGCATTAATGCTGTGATATTAGAAAACTTGCACTAAGACTGGGCTAATCCTCTCACACTGGGATTTCCTCCTGTCACTGCAGCAATAAAAAAAAAGCTAACAAAAACATTAAATATCCAATAAGCAAGTTCCTACAACATTCAACATTCTTGATTATTCTTGGTTTTTTACCCAGGCAACAGAACGCTTCTACTTTGGAAGAGTTGATTCTCTTCATGCTAAGGCTAATAAATGCATACAATTGACAGAATTTTTAAACAGCAGGGAGTATAATACTCTTTGTATATAAGAACAATTTAAATTCTAAAAATTCACAATTTTCATTCACTATAAATAACCTTAGCTCAGCAAATACATGCCTTTCTAATTTCAAAGAATGCCATCTGGATTTAAAAGAAAACTTACTTCCCAAATAAAAATAATTTAGCAAAACACAACGACCTACTTAAAACAATTCACATATTATAACCAACAAACTGTCAATTTGTTTTTTTATTTATTTTGTTAATTTGACACAATTCACATCTTCTCACCGATCCTTCAGAAACTACTATAACTCCTGAACTTACACAGTGATGAAAATTGCATTTCCTAGCAAAATTTTATGTGTTTAATGACTTACTCATGTTCATTGATATAAAGTTCTGCAAGTTCATGCCAGGCTTCTTGGTCTCCAACAAATCTGGTGAGAGTAAAGGGAAAAAAAAATAAATGTGTAGATATTCGGTAAATGAACAGCATGGAAGCAAAAAGGAAATCAAATGCAAATTCCATTTTAATTAAAAAAGATTTATCAGAATAACAAAACACAATCCTCTTGTAAGACACTCACTGTTCCAGATACTCATTCAGTTCCCGAATGGCCTCCACATTTTTCCCCTGGGCTTTTCGAATGGCAATCTTACGCTTTCTTGCAGCCTGTGGGTTGACATTAATAAAGGATTAGGCCTTCATGATTCCCTGGGTTTTTGTAAAGAAGGTAATTTGACTGTGCAAATTATTATCTCAATGCCAATGAAATTCCATTGTAGAACTACTGCTTAGTGGGAGTTTATAAACATACCCCATGACATCCCACTGGTGAGTTCAAACATTCCTCTAACAATCACATGTGCTTTACTTTTGATGTATACAATATATGCATCATTTCATTCAAATAAATAACCTTCCAGATTCTGATAATTACAAGCCAGCAGGGAATCTTAATCTTTATCCAGCCTAAAGTCCTTTACTCTGTCTCATTCATAAGATCTGTATCTTAAGAGATAGAGGGATAGTGGAGATTAGAAAATAATCTTACTGTGGCCACTTGAATGTCATTATACAAATATGGCCTCTAATAACTTTTTTCACAATTTTAAGAGAAAAATCTAGCTAAAAGTCTTTCAAAAAATAAAATGGGTTCTGAAAGAAATATTTTTTATAATACACCAAACATTTAAAACTTGCACCTTAAAGCTTTTCAAATATAAATAGAAAAATAAATGCCATTTATTTACACATTAATCAAACACATAATGAACATCTGTTGTTTGCCAGGTACTGTGCTAGACAGTGAAAATAAGAATTAAAAAAGGAACAGATAATTCCTTTTGGGAGTTAAGTCTGATAACAGAAAGATACATCAAATAAAAAGACAATGATAGAGGTACCTAGGATGTTGTGACAACATAGAAGAGATCCTAATATAGCCTGAGGGGAAGAGGTGGAAAGACACCAAAGAGGGTTCCAGATGTGATACCTGAACTGAAATACAAAATGCAAGTAGACATAAAGAAAGCAGAAGAGAAAACTATATGGAGGGAGGACATTGAATATTAGGAAGAACTCAGGAGCAAAGGCAGCATTGTGTATAATCAAGACTTTATGTTTGGGGCCACAGTGAACAATCAGAGACTGGAGGGTACTGTGTGAATTATTAAATTTACATCCCCTTTATCTCTGTTTAATGCAGAAGGCTAAAGAATAAAACACACTATAATTAGGGCTAAATTAGGCTTATTAATTATGAACATGACTGTCATTCTTTTAAATAACACACACTCCACAAGATACAGACAAGGAAAGTAAAATGAATGAAGCCTCCTTAGATCAAAAGAGCTATCTGTCCTGGGGTGGAAAGGTGGACTTTCTGAAAAACTGAAAGTAAAAAAACATCAGATAAAATTAATAAGAGACTTCCAATAAATAAAACCAAGAGCCATATTTATAATAATAGTGATAATAATATTTTGGTAATTAAAAAAACACATCTGTTAAAAATATATATCCTTGATTACACAGCTCATATTGAAGGCCTACCACAATGCCTGCCGCACAGTAAGCAATATTTTTTTAAATAATTTTACTATTTACAACAATGAAAGGACCATAATAAATACACTCAATTCATAAAGAATACAGAAGGAAAGTAAAAGTGAAGCTCTAAAAGTAACTTGCCCCAGTCCTTGGATCTTTGCCAGTTAAAATGATTTTGAACAGATGCAGTGAAACCTGTTGAAAATACTGCATTCAAATTCCGTAAATAAGAGACAAAAAGTCAAACTACAAACATGAATAGGAACCAGTACTTCTATAGTCATAGTAAGAGATGTGGTATGAACTCTGTAATGGATACCATTATTCACAAATGAGTTTCATTTTTTAAAAAATACATCTAATACTAACTTTTTCTCAGTGATTTGACAACAGAATCATGTCTCTCCTGTTGAACACACACCAAAGTTTTAGGACAGCAGCATTTTGTCGAATACTGTTTACAAAGCATTACTAGTGTTTCATAGATAATTAATATTTTTAAATGCCTTTAAAACAAAATAAAAAACCCTTTCATAAACGGAAAACAGAGGTTTAAACAACCTAAATGCATCAAGAGAGGAAAGATGAGAAGTAGGGATCTCAAATTTCTCATTACCATTCTAGATTCATTGATTAGAGTTCCTGAAAAAAACTGAGATATTACAAATTAATTTGTTACTATTATTTTGAACAGATATTGGTAGTAGGTGGAATACTACAATTTTAAAATAATGTAAGACAAAAAAAATTGGTATTAACTTTTTAATAGTCTATTTTAAAAACTAAAGAGTTTTCCACCTTATAAACACCTCAGTGAAGTACAAGCAAAGACTTAAAATATAAGGTTTTATTAATCAATTTGGGAAACATGCTCCCAAATCTCTACTATATAAGCAATATATTGCTAAACCACTCTAAACCTAAGATACAGTATTCTATCTCCTAGTATTCTAAGGTTAAAAGCAAACTTTTAAGTAGTAACTATTCAACTATGTAAAATCAGTCTTCTTAAATGAAACTACACATGACAGTTTAAAGAAAAACCTACATGGCAATCAGCATCATACAGGCAACAATATATCATTAATTCACACACAATAGTCCTTCTACAGAAAAATAATATAACATTTTGGAAAACAAAAAACTTCACTTATCAAGATCATTTAAAAAGACTACTAAGCAGGGATTTCACTTCCAGCCAAGATGGAGTAACAGGGAGCAGTTTTATCCTCTTGCCTGAAAATGCCAACTGTAACTATATATAAATATATATGTAACAACTATTTTTAAGGCAGAGGACAAAAGGCAAAAAAAAAGAGAGAGAGATTCCTGACAGGCAGAAACGAACAAGGTGAGCCTTATTTTTATTGCCCTGGTTCAACTGCTTTGAGAGTTTCAAGGGTGCTGTGCAAGAAAAGAAAACCAGGTTGAGCCCAGACGAATCCATGAGTTCAGAAAGCACTCAAGAGTCCAAGAAGATCAACACGCTAGAGTTCATGGGGCAGAGTACAAGAAAAGAAAGAAAAATATATAAGACTCTAAAGAGATTTCCTTTGAATCTCAAGGGTTCCCCTTAAGTACTCAGTACTTATGTACTGATGGGCGCATGTTTACGAGAATACTGATCCCCTGGAGTAGTGATTAGTACTGATCAGTACTGATCAGTGCATGTGTACGAGGAAACGTCAAATGCCAAGAAAATATCTAAGAGAAACATTTAGTGGGAAAAGTGCCCCAGAGCTCACACAAGGCTGGGAACAGTGTCTTTCTACCAGCCAGACTGGAAAATGCCATGATTCCTGCTGCTGCTGCTGCTGTCACTTCAGTCGTGTCCGACTCTGTGTGACCCCACAGACGTCAGCCCATCAGGCTCTCCTGCCCCTGGGATTCTCCAGGCAAGAACACTGGAGTGGGTTGCCATTTCCTTCTCCAATGCATGAAAGTGAAAAAGTGAAAGTGAAGTCGCTCAGTCGTGTCCGACTCTTAGCGACCCCATGGACTGCAGCCTACCAGGCTCCTCCATCCATGGGATTTTCCAGGCAAGAGTACTGGAGTGGGGTGCCATTGCCTTCTCCGCCATGATTCCTAGGACAGTGGATAGAGTACTAAGATAGACCTATTGGGGAATAATTAGTCCCAGGATAAACAATGTTCTGGGCCTGTCTCACAAAGACCCAAAAGGATAAAATTGTTTGTAATTTAATTATGTACTACAAGAAACAATATTTACATATATTCATATATATATGAATATAAAAATCAGAAGGGGCAAAGAAAACTTTAGACGATGATTCTGTTCACTATCTTAATTGTGGTGATGGTTTCACAGGTGTATATAATTGTCAAAATTTATTAAATTATACACTTTAAATATGTGCAGTCTACTCTACATAAATTATATGCCAAAATAGTTTAAACAATAGCATTAGACTAAACACTGAGTCTTAAGTGCTTATCAATTTCCATTTATATTTCTTTCTCACATCTTATGAAATATGCCAATGTTTTGAATTCTTCTGAATTTCTTCTTTAGATTGATCTTTAAGTCAAAAATGAAAAGTGCTCCACATTTTACAAGATATTTTAATAATGGAGCCAGGATTTCTATTATAAAATATGAAACGCCAAAAAGTTCTTATGATCATAAATTTGTTACATACCTCTGTACCATTATCTACTATGCTGCTGCTGCTAAGTCTCTTCAGTCGTGTCCGACTCTGTGTGACCCCATGGACGGCAGCCCACCAGGCTCCCCCATCCCTGGGATTCTCCAGGAAAGAACACTGGAGTGGGTTGCCATTTCCTTCTCCAATGCATGAAAGTGAAAAGTGAAAGTGAAGTCGCTCAGTCGTGTCCGACTCTTCGCGACCCCATGTACTGAAGCCTACCAGGCTCCTCCGCCCATGGGATTTTCCAGGCAAGAGTACTGGACTGGGGTGCCATTGCCTTCTCCAATTATCTACTATAGTTAGCTATCAATTTTTTCCTGAAAGACATGTTACATCTTCAAAAAAAAAAAAAAATAGGCCACACAGGACGAGAACCTAGAAAAGGATTAAAGGACTAAGGTCTACCAGTAAGTACAATGCAGAGCAACCCCTTCCCCAGATGCTGAGACCCAGAAAGACCACTGGCCAACAGAGGGAAAGGAGAATTCCAGGTTCTTTTGCTTCCAAGGCTTATGCCATGACCCTGGGAAATATGGCCTTCTAAAAGCATCTTCAAGCTTGGCACAGAGGCAATTATATCTAATTCCAAAATAAGGGGCATGGCATAAGCCTTAGAGGCAGTGGTCTTTCTGGATCTCAACATCTGGGGTAGAGGGAGTTCTAGTTTGTACTTTACCAGTAAGCCACCTTAGATCCCCATAATCTCTAGCCTAAGACAGAACCGTCTCCAAATTACATAATTCATCTCTTTTAACCCCTTTCAAACCATCTCCCACATTACTGGCAGTTATCTTTAAAACAAAAAATCTGGTGGTACTTTGCCAATCAAATTTGACTTCACTCCCCATTTTCTAAGAATTAAAATTCTGTTATACTCAATATCATGTAATAACCTATAAAGGAATAATCTACAAAAAAACTCAACTTACTATTCTGATACCTGAAACAAAAAGAACATTGCAAATCAACCACAATTAAAACAAGAAGAAATCAAAAAGAGAAATAAAAACTTAATTGATAATGCAGAAAAAAAAATTCTGAAGTGTAACACCAGGTTGTTCACAAATGTTGAACTTCTTGTACTGCCAATCACTCAGGACAATGAGCCAACTAAAAGGTATAAAATATTGCCCCTTAAAGCCCTAGTCTTCCTCAGTGGTGAATCAGTGGTGAAGAAGGGGTAGGTTAAACTTATGCAGAGTGCTAGAACCATGCTGTCTTCAATAAGACTAGAAATGAAATTTCATGAAATAACTGCATTAAAGAAGGCAGTTCAAAAAGAGAAATAAAAATGGCCTTTTAAGCATATTAAAAGATACTCAGAATCTCTCATATGCAAATTATATATTTAACTAATTACACTGAAAGTGAAAGTGAAGACGCTCAGTCGTGTCCGATTCTTTGCGACCCCACAGACTGTAGCCCACCAGGCTCCCCAGTCCATGGAATTTTCCAGGCAAGAGTACTGAAGTGGGTTGCCATTTCCTTCTCCAGGGGATCTTCCCAACCCAGGGATCGAACCCGGGTCTCCCGCACTGCAGGTAGACACTTTACCGTCTGAGCCACCATTGGCAAAAATTAAAAATGAAAAAAGGTGATAATACACCATGTGGGAGGATACTGGGAAAGAAGCACTCTCATATACCATGTAAGTGAGTATAGATAACTAAAAAGCTTTTGTGGAGGGAAATTAGGCAGTATCTGTTAACTTTTAAGATACATGGACCTCCTGACTCAGATTTCACTTCTAGGAATCTATTCTACAAATGACACGCACTTCAACACTGCTTCTGGGAGGAATGCATCAGATACCAAAGGGACTTAATTAGTTCAAGAAAGTTTTTCATCAAAATAAGGATTATACATCCTTATACTACAATGCTATGCAGCAACTTAAAGGATGAGATAAAGGATGTGCTAACATAGATGACTTAGGTAGAGTTTGGGGCTTCCCAGGGAGCTCAAGGATAAAGAATCCACCTACCAATGCAGGAGACCCAAGAGACACAGTTTAGCAGGGGTGGGAGGGAGGGAAGGGAAGGATTAAAAAAAGAAGAAGAAGAAGAAGAGACACAGGTTCAATCCTGGGTTGGGAAGATCCCCTGGAAAAGCAAAGGGCAACCCACTCTAATATTCTTGCCTGAAAAATGCTATGGACAGAGGAGTTGGACACAACTGAACACTTTTACGTAAAAGGTAGAGTATGTCACCATCTGCATTTCCAACCATTCTCACTATTAAAGGGACACACACACATACACACACATGCATACAGACCTATTTGTGTGTGCATGAGAAAAAATTTCTGGAAAAATTCTTAAGAAACATTTGCCTAAGTGAAGGAGGGCATGAGATCTGGGATCGGAGGACTTATTTTTCAACATATATGCTAGTATTGTTTGTAATTTTTAATATGCATACATATTACTTTTTTCAAAAGAGCGTTTCACAATTTTAAAAAAATAGATGAGATGACCCATTTTAGCAACCTCCCTGAATCTGAAACTTCCACTTCAATCACTTTTTTCTTTTCTCCCAAGGTAAGTCTTGTACTTTAATAACCCTAAGGCTTACTTGTTACATAATGGAATATGATGTCTTTCCCCAGCCCGTCATCTGTCTTAATTAAGCCATGCTCAACCATCAAGGCCTACAAGGCTCAGAAATACTGCAGCAAATCACCAAAGAATCAGGATTTAGTAAGTCTATTTCAAGGTCTATAATCTGTTAAGTATATCATGCTATCTCTCTAAACCAAAGTCAAGGATAATGTCTAAATCATCCTTCTAGTCTCTATACCAAGCACAAAGCAAGCACTCAACAAATATTTTTTGAAATAATAGTGAATGCATATGAGAGGGAAAGAGAGCTCCTTAAAACTTTAATGAATAACCTCATTTTTATACTGGATATCCAGGAATACAGGAGCACAAGATCGATGAAAGAGTCATAAAGTCAGTGTTAAACAATCCAAAACCCTGCAGTATAAAAGCTTGAATTTTAACTATGGATATAACCATGAAACTTCTACACAGTAACATTACTGTTTCAGTTCAGTTTAGTCACTCAGTCGGATCTGACTCTTTGTGACCCCATGGACTGCAGCATGTTAGGCCTCCCTGTCCATAGTCAACTCCCGGATTTTACTCAAACTCATGTCCATTGAGTCGGTGATGTCATTCAGCCATCTCATCCTCTTTCGTCCCCTTCTCCTCCTACCTTCAATCTTTCCCAACATCAGGATCTTTTCAAATGAGTCAGTTCTTTGTATCAGGGGGCCAAAGTATTAGAGTTTCAGCTTCAGCATCAATCCTTCCAATGAATACTGGAATACTGGAATAAAGGAAATCAGTCCTGATTTTCAGGAAAAATCAGGAAAATCACCCTGATTTTCCTCGGATGGACTAGTTGGATCTCACTGCAGTCCAAGGGACTCTCAAGAGTCTTCTCCAATACCACAGTTCAAAAGCATCAATTCTGTAGGAGTTGCTTGTATATTTTTGAGATTAGTTGTCTGTCAGTTGCTTCATTTGCTATTATTTTCTCCCATTCTGAAGGCTGTCTTTTCACCTTGCTAATAGTTTCCTTTGATGTGCAGAAGCTTTTAAAGTTAATCAGGTCCCATTTGTTTATTTTTGATTTTATTTCCAATATTCTGGGAGGTGGGTCATAGAGGATCCTGCTGTGATGTATGTCAGAGAGTGTTTTGCCTATGTTCTCCTCTAGGAGTTTTATAGTTTCTGGTCTTATGTTTAGATCTTTAATCCATTTTGAGTTTATTTTTGTGTATGGTGTTAGAAAGTGGTCTAGTTTCATTCTTTTACAAGTGGTTGACCAGATTTCCCAGCACCACTTGTTAAAGAGATTGTCTTTAATCCATTGTATATTCTTGCCTCCTTTGTCAAAGATAAGGTGTCCATATGTGCGTGGATTTATCTCTGGGCTTTCTATTTTATTCCATTGATCTATATTTCTGTCTTTGTGCCAGTACCATACTGTCTTGATAACTGTGGCTTTGTAGTAGAGCCTGATTCATCGCAGCACTGTTTATAATAACCAGGACATGGAAGCAACCTAGATGTCCATCAGCAGATGAATGGATAAGAAAGCTATGGTACATATACACAATGGAGTATTACTCAGCCATTAAAAAGAATACATTTGAATCAGTTCTAATGAGGTGGATGAAACTGGAGCCTATTATACAGAGTGAAGTAAGCCAGAAGGAAAAACATAAATACAGTATACTAACGCATATATATGGAATTTAGAAAGATGGTAACAATAACCCGGTGTACGAGACAGTAAAAGAGACACTGATGTATATAACAGTCTTATGGACTCTGTGGGAGAGGGAGAGGGTGGGAAGATTTGGGAGAATGATATTGAAACATGTAAAATATCATGTAAGAAACGAGTTGCCAGTCCAGGTTCGATACACGATACTGGATGCTTGGGGCTAGTGCACTGGGACGACCCAGAGGGATGGTATGGGGAGGGAGAAGGGAGGAGGGTTCAGGATGGGGAACACATGTATACCTGTGGCGGATTCATTTTGATATTTGGCAAAACTAATACAATTATGTAAAGTTTAAAAAAAAAAAAAAAGCATCAATTCTTCGGCGCTCAGCTTTCTTTATAGTCCAACTCTCACATCCATACCTGACTACTGGAAAAACCAGAGCTTTGACTATACGGACCTTTGTGAGCAAAGTAATGTATCTGTGTTTTAATATGCTTTTTAGGTTGTTCATAACCTTTTTTCCAAGGAGCAAGAGTCTTTTAATTTCATGGCTGCAATCACCATCTGCAGTGATTTTGGAGCCCAAGAACATAAAGTCTGTCACTGTTTCCACTGTTTCCCCATCTATTTGTCATAAAGTGATGGAACCGGATACCATGATCTTAGTTTTCTAAATGCTGAGCTTTAAGCCAACTTTTTCACTCTCCACTTTCACTTTCATCAAGAGGATCTTTATTTCCTCTTCACTTTCTGCCATAAGGGTGGTGTCATCTGCATATCTGAGGTTACCGATATTTCTCCCAGCGTTGATTCCAGCTTGTGCTTCATCCAGCCCAGCTTTTCTCATGATGTACTTTGCATATAAGTTAAATAAGCAGGGTGACAATATACAGCCTTGAAGTTTTCCTTTCCTTATCTTGAACCAGTCTGTTGTTCCATGTCCAGTTCTAACTGTTGCTTCCTGACCAGCATACAGGTTTCTCAAGAGGCAGGTCAGGTGGTCTGGTAGTCCCCTCTCCTTAAAAATTTTCCAGAGTTTGTTGTGATTCACACAGTCAAAGGCTTTGGCATAGTCAATAAAGCAGAAGTTGACGTTTTTCTGGAACTCTCTTGCTTTTTTGATGATCCAAGGGATGTTGGCAATTTGATCTCTGCTTCCTCTGCCTTTTCTAAATCCAGCTTCAACATCTGGAAGTTCACGGTTCACATACTGCTGAAGCCTGGCTTCAA
Source organism: Bos mutus (assembly GCF_027580195.1). Taxonomy (NCBI): domain Eukaryota; kingdom Metazoa; phylum Chordata; class Mammalia; order Artiodactyla; family Bovidae; genus Bos; species Bos mutus. Next base: position 26,049,590 of record NC_091630.1, on the reverse strand, counting down.
AGAATTTTGAAGAGAATTTTGGAGAATTTTGAGCATTACTTTACTAGAGTGTGAGATGAGTGCAATTGTGCGGTAGTTTGAGCATTCTTTGGCATTGCCTTACTTTAGGATTGGAATGAAAACGGACCTTTTCCATTCCTGTGGTCAATGCTGAGTTTTCCCAATTTGCTGGCATATTGAGTGCTGCACTTTCAGAGCTTCATCTTTTAGGATCTGAAATAGCTCCACTGGAATTCCATCACCTCCACTAGCTTTGTTTATAGTGATGCTTCCTAAGGCCCATTTGATTTCACATTCCAGGATGTCTGGCTCTAGGTGAGTGATCACACCATTGTGATTATCTGGGTTGTGAAGATCTTTTTTATATAATTCTTCTGTGTATTCTTGCCACCTCTTCTTAATATCTTCTGCTTCTGTTAGGTCCATACCATTTCTGTCCTTTATTGTGCCAATCTTTGCATAAAAAAGTTCCCTTGGTATCTCTAATTTTCTTGAAGAGATCTCTAGTCTTTCCCATTCTGTTGTTTTCCTCTATTTCTTTGCATTGATCACTCAGGAAGGCTTTCTTATCTCTCCTTGCTATTCCTTGGAACTCTGCATTCAAATGGGTATATCTTTCCTTTTTTCCTTTGCCTTTTGCTTCTCTTCTATTCACAGATATTTGTAAGGCCTCCTCAGACAACCATTTTGCCTTTTTGCATTTCTTTTCCTTGGGGATGGTCTTGATCCCTGCCTCCTGTACAATGTCATGAACCTCCATCCATAGTTCTTCAGGCACTCTGTCTGTACTGTTTAATGTAAGTAAAGTCTTCCCCTACCAGACTTTATTAGTTCTAGGTCTTATATGGCTTTGTTTTTCTCCCTTAATGTCTACCACAGTGCTTTCTATGGATATGGTAACAGAAATACTGTCTTTATTTTTAGTAACACCAACCCTTTGGTGGCTCCTGACAGATATTCAAATAAATATTTCTAGAAGGACAGAAGGGACTGAGAGAAGATTAGATAAAAATAACATTTGATGAAAGAATAATACATCTAACAAAGCTGAATTCAGTCACTTTGTTCTAAAATGTTTACCTAACAACCAAATGATTTAGTTACTACCCCCTCAGATAATCTATGAGGGGAGCCAAGTCATAAAACATGGTAAGTACTACAAAGACAGGATAATATTTAGTTACATATTATCTTAGACCCTGCAGTGAAGTAATTTCTTTAAAATATGTCCAACTTAAACTGACACAGAAATATTTGACTTCTAATTCTAGAAAATACATTACAAACTACCAATTTTTAAACTAGCATGAGAAAATTACATGAAACAAGTTTTTCAGAAATCTGGTATCATATTTTCAATATATGGCTGCAAAAAAAAAATGAATACCTTTAAAACTGGTGAAATCTTACAGCTCAAATAAGTACATGAGAAAATCTTCAGGGAACGAAAAATGGTGCTTTTTATAAGGGATTATTTTATTAAAACAGAGAGCAACGTATTAGGATAAATAAAATTAAAAGATTATTAAATTTTTTCAATTTCAACTTTTTAGATATTTGGAATATCTAAATTAACTGCTTTTTAATAACACATAGGCTTGCAGCTGTCAAAACTTTTCTCTGAATTTCTATATTCTGAAAATCCTTACCATTTAAATATCTACATAACACCTAGGAAGTTACCAGAGAAAATTTCCCTAGGGTGGGATTATATTAAAAGAAATAATCTAAGCCATTATACCAATCAACTAAAATGTTCTCAATATTAAAAAAATTTTTTTTCACCAGGATATTTTTATAACAGGTCATACTACCAAAAAGCCTTTCATTAATTAATTCCATACATTAATTACTGAGATGACATCTTTCATTCTTCAATAAGAGAACTAAAATATAACTACCCAAACAAGACAAGTTAGTATTTAATAAACTTGAAAATATTACAGAAACTATAAGTTCTGACAGGTGTTTGTTCTTATAAGCACATAAAATTTATTCTATCTAAATTTCAACTAGCTGCTTTCTAATAAGAGATCTTGTAAGTCAGATTTAACTGAAGAGTTAAAACCTACTTTTTTTCAAGTGACCCATCATGAGATATTTCAAATAACAAAATAAAATGTTTCCATGTGTATTTTTCCATTATTTCTAAAATAATTTCACTTCTTAACACAGAATTAACTGATCTTTAGGACAACCAGCTAACTTACAGTGTTAGTTGGGTCTTCTTGTAAAATTCGATCATATAGCTGAATAGCATCATCGTATCTATTTAAAAAGAAAAAGAAATATTAAGAATCATTACCTTAAAATTTAATGACAAATAGTAAATACAGAAAAGATTAACCTAGGAAGACTTTATATGTATTTACAATTACTACTAAGCATCTTCTGATCTTCACATAACAGTAAGTTTGATACAATGTCATTTTCTAAGCAAAAAAAAAAAAATCGTAAATAAAATATTTATAGAAAAACTTACTTCAAAAACATACTGATTCGACTTGGTCTAAATACAAAGGTAAAAACTACAGCTCAAAGAGATACCTCTGTGGTCCTAGTTACACCCAGAATTACAGCAAATAAATTATTTTTTAAGTTTAATTTTAACAAATATTTTCACAAGGAAATGATCTAAGTATTTTCTAAGTCATGTCTGATTCTTTCGTGACCCCATGGACTGTAGACTGCCAGGCTCCTCTGTCCATGGGATTTCCCGGTCAAGAATATTGGAGTGGGTTGCCATTTCCTTCTGCAGGGGATCTTCCCAACCCAAGGATCACACTAATGCTTCACAGGGGGATTCTTTACTACTGAGCCACCTGAGAAGCCCCAATCTAAGTGTTAATTCTCCTCTAATAAATATTTATGAGAGTTTTTCTTAGTTGAGCTGGTAAAGTTCAATTCATTAAGCACCTATTAAGGAATTCCCTGGTGGCTCAGTCGGTAAAGAATCTGCCTGCGTGCAGAAGACCTGGGTTGGATCCCTGGGTGGGGAAGATCCCCTGGAGAAGGAAATGGCAACCCACTCTGGTCTTGCCTGGAAAATCCCACGCACATGGACAGAGGAGCCCGGTGGGCTATAGCCCATGGGATCGCAAGATTGGACATGATTTAGTGACTAAACCAAGTATGTACACATAATATACTCTGCTGGGTTACAACCTCATATCAGTTCAGTTCAGTTCAGTCATTCAGTCATTTCCAACTCTTTGCGACCCCATGGGCTGCAGCATGCCAGACTTCCCTGTCCATCACCAACTCCTGAAGATTGATCAAACTCATGCCCATCAAGTCACTGATGCCATCCAACCATCTCATTCTCTGTTGTCCCCTTCTCCTGCCTTCAATCTTTCCCAGGATCAGGGTCTTTTCCAATGAGTCAGTTCTTCACATTAGGTGGCCTAAGTATTGGAGCTTCAGCTTCAGCATCAGTCTTTCCAATGAATATTTAGGACTGATATCTTTTAAGATTGACTGGTTTGATCTCCTTGCAGTCTAGGGACTCTCAAGAGTCTTTTCCAACACCATAGTTCACAATCTCACATGGGAAACAAATTTATCAAATGAAAAAATAATCAAATATGACAGGATAAAACTAAGAAGCCAAGATTAACATTGTATGATAGTGAATGAAAAGGAGTGATACATCAGATACCACATAAAGCACTTTATCTAACAATACACTCCTATATATGGTAATCTTATTTGGAGTACAAGGATATAGCTAAGTGATTCTGAAATTCCTTCTTAATCATATCCATAACCCCCAACTCCCTTCCAATCAATTTCTTCACTTCCAAATAGAGATCTTTAGAGAAAGCAAAAATCTATGTTTAAAAATTTTATAGCAGTGTTTATAAAACTAGGGACAGAAGATATACTCTTGTGATCTATTCTTAAGGTCTCTATGATAATTTTTTAAGTTTTTCTCTTAATGATACTCAAGACATAGAATATTCTATATCATCACATGACACGTCCTTTAATCGAACATTGCCCCACAATTTTAATGATCAAGCCTGTATTTGTCATTACAGTCATGCCAACAGATAAGAATATTTTAACTAATGGTAGCAGACTACTGAGAAAATTAAAAGCAGACTTAATTTGTAAATATGATTATACCATGCAAAGGCCAAACAGCATCACTACATCCTAAGTTAATCAGAGTTAGCAATAGCTTAGAAAAAGAATATCACTTTGGAAATCAAATACATGATAATATTTGATAATAGGTATGCTAGCCTCACAAGAATCTGCAACTACAGAAACAGAAAATAAAATCATTAAATAATAATAAAACAAAACAATAAAGTATATAAACAAGGGCAAAAATTAATGCTAAAAAGCACTGGTTCTGACAAGACAAAGTACATGAGAATCACCTGGGGATCTTTTCCCAGGTATATAACCTTTGGGAAACATACTGGAAATGACAGAGGAAAATAGGAAACCATTCATTTCATTAATACAATGATACTAATAATCTGAATTCTTAGGATTTTCTAGTCTTTTTGGTATTTTATTATAAAACTTACATTGTCTTTACAGTTTGAAAACTATATACATAAGGCATTAAGATGTTCAAGCTGGTTTTAGAAAAGGCAGAGGAACCAGAGATCAAATTGCCAACAACTGCTGGATCATCGAAAAAGCAACAGAGTTCCAGAAAAACATCTATTTCTGCTTTCTTGACTATGCCAAAGCCTTTGACTGTGTGGATCACAAAAAACTGTGCAAAATTCTGAAAGAGATGGGAATACCAGACCACCTGACCTGCCTCTTGAGAAACCTGTATGCAGGTCAGCAAGCAACAGTTAGAACTGGACATGGAACAACAGACTGGTTCCAAACAGGAAAAGGAGTACGTCAAGGCTGTATATTGTCACCCTGCTTATTTAACTTATATGCAGAGTGCATCATGAGAAACGCTGGGCTGGAAGAAGCACAAGCTGGAATCAAGATTGCTGGGAGAAATATCAATAACCTCAGATATGCAGATGACACCACCCTTATGGCAGAAAATGAAGAGGAACTCAAAAGCCTCTTGATGAAAGTGAAAGTGGAGAGTGAAAAAGTTGGCTTAAAGCTCAACATTCAGAAAATGAAGATCATGGCATCTGGTCCCATCACTTCATGGGAAACAGATAGGGAAACAGTGGAAACAGTGTCAGACTTTATTTTTTTGGGCCCCAAAATCACTGCAGATGGTGACTGTAGCCATGAAATTAAAAGACACTTACTCCTTGGAAGAAAAGTTATGACCAACCTAGATAGCATATTCAAAAGCAGAGACATTACTTTGCCAACAAAGGTCCATCTAGTCAAGGATATGGTTTTTCCAGTGGTCACGTATGGATGTGAGAGTTGGACTGTGAAGAAGGCTGAGCGCCGAAGAATTGATGCTTTTGAACTGTGGTGTTGGAAAAGACTCTTGAGAGTCCCTTGGACTGCAAGGAGATCCAACCAGTCCATTCTGAAGGAGATCAGCCCTGGGATTTCTTTGGAGGGAATGATGCTAAAGCTGAAACTCCAGTACTTTGGCCACCTCATGCGAAGAGTTGACTCATTGGAAAAGACTTTGATGCTGGGAGGGATTGGGGGCAGGAGGAAAACGGGACGACAGAGGATGAGATGGCTGGATGGCACCACTGACTCGATGGGCATGAGTCTGAGTGAACTCCAGGAGTTGGTGATGGACAGGGAGGCCTGGCGTGCTGTGATTCATGGGGTTGCAAAGAGTTGGACATGACTGAGCGACTGAACTGAACTGAACCTGCAATACTATTTTATTTGATTCATCCATGCCCTTTGCTTAGAAGATCCAAAGATAGTAAAATACACATAGATAAAACAGATAAGCCAAAAGCAAAGGAATAAAAGGGTTAAGAAAAACTGTATCAATAAATCTTGCAAGAAAAAAATACAAGTGAAATACAAGTAAACCCTGTCTCACCTAAAGCACCAAGTTATAAAGGTAAGAAACAACAATCTGACTATAAAATGAATATAAAAACTTAAGAGACTCAGAACAGACAAAATAAGCTTTAAAAAAAAAAGGACAAAGTTGAAGGACACACTTTACAATTTTAGAACTACTACAAAGCTACAATATCATTATTGGATTCAATACAGTGTGGTATATAATAAACATATATATTGATGGAACAGAACTCAAAGCCCAGAAATAAACAATCACATAATTAACACTCAACTGATGTAATTGCCCAAGACAATTCAATGGGGAATGTAGTTTTTTCTGGTGCTAGGACAACCAGATATCTACAAAAGAAAGAATAAAGTTGGCATCTGCTTCATATCATAAAAAATATTAACTCAAAATGTGTCAATGATCACAATGTAAAAACCCAAACTATAAAACACTTAGAAGAAAATAGGTATAATTTTTGTGACCTTGAATTAGACAATGGTTTCTAGAAATAACACCCAAATGATAAGCAACAAAAGAAAAAGTGAACTTAACTTTTAAAAAATCAAAACATTTTGTAATCAAAGGACATCACTGAACAAGTGACAGACAAGCCATGTAATGCAAGAAAATTTTTGCAAATCAAATATATGTGATAAAAGACCTGTATCTAGACTATATATAAAGAACTCTTACAACTAAATAATAAAAAGACATAAATTAATCCAATTTAAAAACAGAAAATGTGAACAGACATTTCTCCAAAGAACATATATAAATGTCCAACAACTGCATGAAAAGATACTCAGATTTCTGGTTCCTGGTCTGGCACATAAAGACTGGAAATCATCACTCCTATACTCACAAGAAAAAGCTAAACATAATAAACCAACTACTCTTAGATCCATCAGACAACTAAACTTACAGGGAAAGCCACTGCATCCAAAACTGCCAGACAGGTGAAGACAATTAACGCTTATGCCATCAAAAGCTGTTACAACTAACAAATTCAGTGAAGTTGCAGGATACAAAATCAATATACAAAAATCTGTTGTTTCAATACACTAATAATCTTATCGGAAAGAGAAATTAAGAAAACAATCCCATTTATAACTGCATAAAAATGAATAAAATACCTAGAAATAATTTAATCAGAATTGAAAGCCCTATATATTGCAAATTTAAGATACTGATGAAAGAAACTGATACAAATAAATGAGGCACAAATAAATGAGATGATATCTCATGCTCAAGAATTGGAAAAATTAATATTGGTAAAATATCCACAGTACCCAAAGAAATCTATAGATTCTGTGCAATTCTTAAGATTCCAATGGCATTTCACAAAGAAATAGAACAAAACAATCCTAAAATTTGTATAGAATCACAAAAGATCTCAAAGAGCCAAAGCAATCATGAGCAAGAAAAACAAAGATGAAGGGATCAAGCTCTCTGATTTCAGACTATATTACAAAACTATAGTAATCAAAACAATATGGTACTGACATAAACAGACACATAGATCAATGGGACAGAACAGAGAGCCCACACATATATGGTCAATTAGTTTACAACAAAGGAGCTAAGAATATACAATAGGAAAAAAACACTCTCTTCAATAAATGATGTTGGAAAACTAGACAGCTGAGTGAAACTGGATCTCTGTCTTTATACCACATAGAAAAACTCAAACTGGATTAAAGAGCTGAACAGAAGATCCAAAACCATAAACCCCCAGAAGAAAACATAAATAGTAAGCTCCCTGACATCAGTATTGGTGATTTTTTGAATTTTACACAAAAAGCAAAGTCAACAAAAGCAAAAATAAACAAGTGGGACTACATCAAACTAAAAAGCTTCTGCACAGCAAAGGAAAACATCGACACAATGAAAAGGCAACCTATGGAATGGGAGAAAACATTTGCAAATCATATCTAATAAGAGGTTACTCGCCAAAATATTATAAGAACTTATATAATTCAACAGCAAAAATAAAACAAGCAATCTAAGTAAAAAGGAGCACAGGAATTGAATATACATTTTCCTAAAGAAGACACACAAATACATGAAAAGGTACTCAACATCAGTAATCAGGGAAGTGAAAATTAAAACCACAATGTTATATCATCTCATACCTGTTAGAATGACTATTATCAAAAAGACAAAACACACCAAGTCTTGGCAAGGATGTGGAAAAAAGGGAACTGGACTGTAGACGGAATGTAAATTGACACAGTCACTATGGAAAACAATATAAAGGTTCCTCAAAAAATTAACATAGAACTACCATTTGATAAAGTCAATTCCAATTTAGGGTATTCACTCAAAGGAAATAAAATCACTAACTTGAAAAGATATCTGAAGCCCCATGTTCACTGCAGCATTATTTACACTAGCCAAGGCATGGAAATAACAGAAGTGTTTATCAACAGATAAACAGATAAAGAAGTTTGACCCCTGAACAATACAGAGATCAGGAAAGCCTACATCACAGTTGAAATTCCATAAATAATACATAATAACTTAAACGTAGGTTTAAAAACCAAATCTCCATCAGGTTGAAATTCCGTATATATATATAACTTAGAATAGGCCCTCCATATACTTGGTCCTTCCTTATTCAAGATTCTACATACAGATTCAACAACTACAGACTGTGCAGCACTGTAATATTTACTATCAATAAAAAATTATGTGTTAAGTGGATCCACATGATTCAAACCCATGCTGTTCAAAGATTAACTGTATATATTAATACAATATAATATTAGCCATAAAAAGGAAAGAAATTCTGCCATTTATGACAACCTGGATGAACCTTAAGGGCGTTATGCTAAGTGTAGTAAGTCAAACCAAGAAAGATACTGTGTGATCTCACCTACATATAGAATCAAAGAGAACATGAACTCATAGATACATAGAACAGATTAGTGGTTGTCAGAGGAGGGGATGGGGAGTGGGAGAAATGGGTGAAGGTGGTCAAAAGGTACAAACTTCCAGTTATAAAATAAATTAAGTCTGGGACATAATACAACATGGTTTATTATAGCTAACAATACTGTGTTGTATAATTAAAAGTTGCTAACAGAGTAAATCTTAAACATTCTTATAAGAAAATAAAAATTTATAACTATGATGATGGAGGTTCAACTTATTATGGTAATCATTTCACAATATACATATACATTTATCAAATAATTATGCTATACATCTGAAACTAATATAATGTTATATATCAATTTCGGGCTTCCCTGGTGACTCAGCAGGTAAAGAATCTGCCTGCAATGCGGGAGACCTGTGTTCCATCCCTGGGTTGGGAAGATCCCCTGGTGGAGGGCATGGCAACCCACTCCAGATTCAAACATGACTGAGCATATTTTCCCCTTAGTCTTAGTCCCTATATAAATTATATCTCAATTAAAAAAAAAAAAATATATATATAATAGCTTCTATATTTTGAGTGCCTGTGAGGGTACTATACATATATCATTACTAATTCTCAAAACAACCCTGAAAAGCTGGTAATATTCTTGTTTTATAGAAGAATAAGACTGAAAAAACTTAAAGAAGTTAAATAATTTTCCAGGTCAATAGATAATAAATCCTTAGAAATAGGATATGAAGCCAGTTCTTACTCCAAAGCATGATCCCATTCCACAAGGCCAAAGATGATAAATGGATTCAAGTCATATGTCAAATTCTATCTAAGAGTAATAACTTGGAGGATTGATGCTGAGAAGTACTCTGACACTGTTCTGAAGCTGAGTAGCAAAAGATCTTGCATAATTAATGATGCTGCCACTGGTGCAGGAGGACCTAAATTTAAGACCCCATGTTTGCCATTTGAAAACAGGATCACACTATTTGTAAGATTCAGTTACCTCTCCATGGCTTCAAATCTCATGCCCGTTAGTCTCTTGACTCTGTGACTTCCAGGGAACTGTCTTCTCAACTCCTGAAGACAAAACTAAAAAAGAAAAAAATTATAAAAAGACTTGACGGGCAGTAATTACACTACATATACTAAATGATCTACAAGGAATGCCTTTCATAGTCTTCAGTGTATCTTCTTAAATAGTTTCATTACTGAGATCTAATGACATAAATGAAATTAATCAGTAAAGAAAAATGGAGTGAAAGAACAACTGTGAATTTATAGTGAGGACAATAGTGAGTTCTCAGAAACTAGTCAAACTCTTAACTAAGAAAATGAGATTATGGGATCCACTAATAACTCTTTGAATACTATCATATCACTCCTCCTTAAAAACTGCTTCCATAATGAATCAAGCCCATCTTAACTAACTACAACAGTTTACTGGCCTTTTCTTCCTAACTACTGCATAAGCAGTCTCTAGATAAAAATTAAGCTCTTTGGTAGTACACTGAAGTCTTGATCAAATATTATTAACACTTTAATTTTGCCTTGTTCAAATAATATATTAATCAATCACCTTGTCACAATACTTGTCCTGATTTAAGGCCATAAAATACAGACACAGTATCAATGGAGTACCAATCTTCTTTTGGCAGATATTCATAATTCACCCATCAACTCAACTAAACAAATAATCAAATATTTATTGAGCATGAGGGATTATAAGAGTCTTAGAAATGTTAAGGATGATAAAAATGATCCTTTCTAGTGCCCCAAAACATGTGATTAAAAATGCATTTAACTAATTAACAGATTATTAATCATAAGAAAATAAGTTTTAATATTATTTGGCAGTATAGCTTCAAAGTCTGTGTCTGTAAATTCTATAATAAAAATATTCAAGTTAATTAAAACTGGAAATGATGTTCAATTAGTTCTCTAATATCATGCAAAACTCATAGTACTAGTTCAGTCAAGCTAACTGTGCTGAAATTCTGAACCATTAAAAAAATACTGTTACAAAAAAAGTTATCTAATCACTTGATCTCCTACTTTATCAAATGGCATTTTGCTATACAAAAAATAATTTCAAAATCTCCTGCAAAAAATAAGCTGCCACCTCTTTGGTATTCAAAAGACTATGCCTCATAGGTTTTAAAGGTAATACAAAGCTTTTGTGGAATATTTTTTATCATGGGCAACTCCACCAGAATAAATGTACTGCTAACATAAATTACAATGAAAAGGACAATGCCCATTAGACTTGTATATGTTATCCAGGTATTTCTACTCTCTGGTATTGTTTTTTTGTATTTCTTCTTGGCTTATGAGGAAGCAGCATGAAGGAGCACTAAAGAGGTCAGGATTACAAAACAGAAACCACTGCTTCCTGATTTATACAATAAATACAGTGATACTATGAAACAAGTCAAATTAAGAAATAATTATATAGATCAAATAAAGCATGCAAAATAAAAATAAAAATGATGTAAAGCATTTAGAATAATGCCTAGCATATGAGTGTTTAAAAATATAGCTATTATTTTTCTTTAAAATTGATTAAAATTAAATTACAACTTACTTTCATAATGCATCAGGCCTCACTTAAATACCCCATGGAAAAGAAATGCAAAAAAGCAAAATGGCTGTCTGGGGAGGACTTACAAATAGCTGTGAAAAGAAGAGAAGCGAAAACCAAAGGAGAAAAGGAAAGATATAAACATCTGAATGCAGAGTTCCAAAGAATAGCAAGAAGAGATAAGAAAGCCTTCTTCAGCGATCAATGCAAAGAAATAGAGGAAAACAACAGAATGGGAAAGACTAGAGAGCTCTTCAAGAAAATCAGAGATACCAAAGGAACATTTCATGCAAAGATGGACTCGATAAAGGAGAGAAACGGTATGGACCTAACAGAAGCAGAAGATATTAAGAAGAGATGGCAAGAATACACAGAAGAACTGTACAAAAAAGATCTTCATGACCCAGATGATCACGATGGTGTGATCACTCACCTAGAGCCAGACATCCTGGAATGTGAAGTCAAGTGAGCCTTAGAAAGCATCTCTACGAACAAAGCTAGTGGAGGTGAGAGAATTCCAGTTGAGCTATTCCAAATCCTGACAGATGATGCTGTCAAAGTGCTGCACACAATATGCCAGCAAATTTGGAAAACTCAGCAGTGGCCACAGGACTGGTAAAGGTCAGTTTTCATTCCAATCCCAAAGAAAGGTAATGCCAAAGAATGCTCAAACTACCGCACAATTGCACTCATCTCACACACTAGTAAAGTAATGCTCAAAATTCTCCAAGCCAGGCTTCAGCAATATGTGAACCATGAACTTCCTGATGTTCAAGCTGGTTTTAGAAAAGGCAGAGGAACCAGAGATCAAACAGCCAACATCTGCTGGATCATGGAAAAAGCCAGAGAGTTCCAGAAAAGCATCTATTTCTGCTTTATTGCCTATGCCAAAGCCTTTGACTGTGTGGATCACAAAAAACTGTGGAAAATTCTGAAAGAGACGGGAATACCAGACCACCTGACCTGCCTCTTGAGAAATCTGTATGCAGGTCAGGAAGCAACAGTAAGAACTGGACATGGAACAGACTGGTTCCAAATAGGAAAAGGAGTACATCAAGGCTGTATATTGTCACTCTACTTATTTAACTTATATGCAGAGTACATCATGAGAAATGCTGGACTGGAATAAGCACAAGCTGAAATCAAGATTGCCGGGAGAAATATCAATCACCTCAGATATGCAGATGATACCACCCTTATGGCAGAAAGTGAAGAGGAACTAAAAAGCCTCTTGATGAAAGTGAAAGTGGAGAGTGAAAAAGTTGGCTTAAAGCTCAACATTCAGAAAATGAAGATCATGGCATCCGGTCCCATCACTTCATGGGAAATAGATGGGGAAACAGTGGAAACAGTGTCAGACTTTATTTTTCTGGGCTCCAAAATCACTGCAGATGGTGACTGTAGCCATGAAATTAAAAGACGCTTACTCCTTGGAAGGAAAGTTATGACCAACCTAGATAGCATATTCAAAAGCAGAGACTACTTTGCCAACAAAGGTTCATCTAGTCAAGGCTATGGTTTTTCTGTGGTCATGTATGGATATGAGAGTTGGACTGTGAAGAAGGCTGAGCGCCAAAGAATTGATGCTTTTGAACTGTGGTGTTGGAGAAGACTCTTGAGAATCCCTTGGACTGCAAGGAGATCCAACCAGTCCATTCTGAAGATCAGCCCTGGGATTTCTTTGGAAGGAATGATGCTAAAGCTGAAACTCCAGTACTTTGGCCACCGCATGTGAAGAGTTGACTCATTGGAAAAGACTCTGATGCTGGGAGGGATTGGGGGCAGGAGGAGAAGGGGATGACAGAGGATGAGATGGCTGGATGGCATCACTGACTCGATGGACGTGAGCCTGAGTGAACTCCGGGAGTTGGTGAAGGACAGGGAGGCCTGGCGTGCTGCGATTCATGGGGTCGCAAAGAGTCGGACACGACTGGTCGACTGATCTGATCTGATCTGATGAGTATTTTAAGTCATGTTCTGTACATGATGCTGCTGCTGCTACTAAGTCGCTTCAGTCGTGTCTGACTCTGTGGACCCATAGACGGCAGCCCACCAGGCTTCCCGTCCTTGGGATTCTCCAGGCAAGAACATTGGAGTAGGTTGCCATATCCTTCTCCAATGCATGAAAGTGAAAAGTGTAAGTGAAGTCGCTCAGTTGTGTCCGACTCTAGTGACCCCATGGACTGCAGCCTACCAGGCTCCTCCATCCATGGGATTTTCAAGGCAAGAGTACTGGAGTGGGGTGCCATTGCCTTCTCCGTCTGTACATGTTAGGATTTTCTAATAATTTTAAGATATACATTTAAAATATCTCAAAACAACATTTAATGTTATGTACAACATAAGCCATTTAACAACCCAAAAGACAAATCTGTTTTAAACTATATGTTTAACTCTATAATATAGTATAAACCACCTATTAAGTAAACTACCTTCACCAACTAATTTAACCTCTTCAGTGAAACTGGGATACTAAATATCTACTTTTCAGGATTGCTAAAAAGATATAAAAACATAATGTGTCCCAAAGTACCTAGTCCGTCCTACCAACTCAAGACTAGCACTAAAAAGCAGCTACAGAAAGCATTCACTACAAGCCACATACTGCTTATACATACTTTGTGAAGGAAATTAAATATAACATAAAATATACTCACCAATGCCAAGTCATCCCGACCATAGTCGAGGGCTGCAATCATCACCTGTTCATATATGATCCAAACTAAATACACAAACAGGAAAAAACTGAATTTAATATAAAAATCTCACAACAGAAATTAGATAATGAATTTTTCTTGCTTCTGATATTTTAAAGAACATTATTTACAACTGAAAAGTGATTTATTATATTACATCTGGAATTAAGGAAAAAGCATCCTGAAATTTTTAGCAATGCATAATATTTTAACATCTTACCAGGTTAAAAAAAAGTCATTATTTAATAACTTTCCTGTTTTAAAAGATTCATTGTGAAATACATTTTTGATCTGCCCAGGACTACAGCCTTGTGAGCTTTAAAACAAAAATGTCTATTTGATAGCTTCACTACTACCAATAATTATAAGTCCCTCTAAAAATAAAAGTTATCATTCAGACTTCCTGAGAAGTATTTTAAACATTAATAAATCATGGATTGATATTAAGAGCAGAAAAATAATAATGGCAGGATTAAAAAAAAAAACTAAACTGTAAATGAAACATGTGCTGAGCATGAACTATTATAATAGATTTAAAAACTTACTATCATCTCCAAGCTTAGAAGCATATTCACTAATTAATTCCTCTCCAACTTCCACAATTTGCTCACTATTTCGTGAGTTTTCTTCTCTCCATTTTCTCATTTTATCTCGCATTTCTGAAAAAAATAAGCTTGCAATTATATATACAAATATTTGATTAATGTCAAACAAATTGACAAGATGAAATCAACTTTCACCTTGTGTAAAGAAAATACACTCACACTAATATAAAATCTGTGGTGTCTCAAATTTCATAAAGTGGAAAATCAATTTAACAAGAGCAACAGATCCTTTAGAAGACTGAAAATGCAACTGATATTACAGCTATCTTTACTATATGGCATTGATCTGCTACAAAGATCCTCTATCCCTTCAGGCAACTATGGATCATGATTTTTTGAGGTTACAATGTTTGGAATTTGACAAAAGCTAAGGATTATTTTTTCAGAAAACTGAATAATATTACACACTGAACTCTCAAAAAATTCAAAGTGCTCCACTGACTCAAGAATATAAAATTTTCATAATAAGGGTATCATATTAGGCTATCAGCACTGAACGAACATTTATCACAAAACTCCCTTAAAACATTACTACAACAGTCCATATAACATACAAAATACAATTACATAAGGAAATCAACACAGAAAAATTAAGACAAAGGAAATTTTTGCTTATATATAAAGAATAAAACGAATAATGTAAAGTAAGGTCAAAGGCACTAGCAAACAATGAAAGTTGAGAGAACAACTTTGCATGTTATAATACGATAGGGAACTCTGGAATTTCAAAGAACAGCATTTTGATAAAAGCAGAAATTATAACTGGGGGTGGGAGAGTACCTAATCAGAAAAAAAGATCCCTTTTTTATATAGTTAAGGTAGAATGAACTGTCCAATTCACCAGGTACATACATACTTTCTACTCTTACCTCTGAAAAATCTTACATATTCATATAAAGTTACCTTCTTCCTTCTACTGACACACATGTTGTATAGATTTAAATAGCTGATTTGAGTTGTTATTGAATGTTACTGAATACATGAGTTAAATTATCAATAACAATATGCTATTCTTCTAGAGAATAAATAAAAGAGAAACACGTGGGATTTTCACTACTTTTATATGTACAGTTCAAAGTCTACAAAAGAAAACACAAATAATCATAAGATGATAATAGACCCTACCTGAATTTACAAAAAAATGGTCTTATTAACAAGCGGAGACATTACTTTGCCAACAAAGGTCCCTCTAGTCAAAGCTATGGTTTTTCCAGTAGTCATGTATGGATGTGAGAGTTGGACTATAAAGAAAGCTGAGTGCCAAAGAATTGATGCTTTTGAACTGTGGTTTTGGAGAAGACTCTTGAGAGTCCCTTGCACTGCAAGGAGATCCAACCAGTCCATTCTAAAGGAAATCAGTCCTGTATATTCATTGGAAGGACTGATGCTGAAGCTAAAACTCCAATACTTTGGCCACCTGACGCAAAGAACCCATTCATTTGAAAAGACCCTGATGCTGCGAAAGATTGAAGGCAGGAGGAAATGGGGACAACAGAAGATGAGATAGTTGGATGGCATCACCGACACGATGGACATGAGTTTGAGTGAACTCCGGGAGTTTGTGATGGACAGGGAGGCCTGGTGTGCTGCGATTCATGGGGTCGCAAAGAGTCGGACATGACTGAGCGACTGAACTGAACTGACTGAATGTGCTAAGGGACTGGGAAATTGCCCAACACACCTAGATTAGGGGGAGAGGGCAAAGGAAAGGAAAGCAGTTTCTACTGGACATTGCAAAATGGAGCTCAGGTTAATTCTTCATTTATATAACCCATTACAGGGGTGGGGAACATGTTTCTCTGTCAAAGACTTCTCCTAGAGACCCTGAGAAAAAAAAATCTGAAGCTTCAGTCACCAGAAGAGGAAAAATAAAGAGAGCAGGGTAAAATAGGGAAGAACAAACCTGACTCCATATTTGATCTGTTCCGTTTAGTTTAACCTTTGTATTCTATTGCTTTTTTTACAAGTTAAGAATGCTGCATAATGGGAACAGTGCCTGGCGCAAAGTACTGAAATATATGTTTAATATGTCATTTAGCATATAGACTAATACAGTAATTAGAGCTAGGTGTAGATGATTACCCACAGAAGACATTAAATCTTTTTCAAGCTCTTTGAAGCTGATGAAACCTCTGAACCAACTTTTTCCAGAAATATGTACATGTTTAAAAACATTCTTAGGAAAAAAAAAGAAAAAAAAAAAAACAAAAACATTCTTAGGGATGTTCAAGTGGGAGGGGCCATGGGTAAACCTATGGCTGTTTCACGTTGATATTTGGTAGAAACCAATCCTTCAATTAAAAACAAATACATTTAAAAAAATAAATAAAGAGAAAACACACACACACATTCAATTTTGCATATGATTTCAGGACATTCACAGACCACATAACATCTATGTCTGCATCAGTCAGGAGTCTATTGAACTCAGGATTCATCATCACCAATAACAAATTAATAAGAGGGCTAAGGAAAGGACTACTGAGGACATCAAAAATTAAGGAGCAAACAGATGTAGAGAATGCAGCAAAGTTCTGAAAAATAATAAGAGAGCCTAATGCTATTAAGAAACCAACATAAGAATTGTTCAGAGGGAATGATCTGCAATGACAAATGTAATAGATGTACAAAACAGATACATTAGACTGGGCATTAGATCTCTCTAGAAATTTTACTGAACTAATAGAGTACTGAAACCAATTTGTGGTTGTTTGACTGAATAAAGAGAAGTAGAGACAGTGAGAATATACAACTAAAATCCCCTCATTTTCAATAAATTATTTTTTCAAATACTCATTCAATGCCAATTATAGGCCAGGCTTTGTGCTAGGCATCCTACCCATACTCTGCCCAAACCCCCTATTCTCAAGAGACCTGACTTGACTATACCCTCCTTCAACTCTCTTTCCCACCTGCAAATTCCTCTATATATTTAATAATAAACATCAGTAACTTTCAACTGGCTGAATAAATAAACCATATACCTACTTTTTTTTACAGAGCCCAATAAAGACTAAGAGTTTTAGTATATGTCTTTTATAAATATGTGATAAATTTTCCTATTACAAGAATCACACTAGTCTTTGAACTAACAATTTCCATTACTTAAATTAATGATGGTATTCAATGGAATTCTTAAAAGACACAGGTCAACTGACACTCCCTCCTGCAAAAATCTGAAACAAAAAACTATCCCTGAGGGTCCTCCCATCACCCTCTTGTTACCCTAAGTCTCTGAAAGAAAAATCTATAATATTCTTTTCCTATAAGTGCCCTAAAATACAATTTTAATTCTACTCATTAATTATAAATGAGCAAATGGTATACTGTTAAGTATACCATCTAAGATACTAAAAAAATCATTCCAACACTAAAAAAATGACTTTAGTCTTTCTTTGTGATGATTTGTTAACATTCTTATATATATGTATGTGTATATGTATAATTTAGCCACACCAGGTTAGTTGCATCATGCAGAATCTTCTTTTTTTTTTTTAAGTTGAGTATGCAGGATCTTTGGGGCTTTTTTTTTTTTTTTGGTCGTGGCTTGTGGAATCTTTAGATGCAGCATGCTCACCCTTAGATGAGGCTCATCAATAGTTCCCTGATCAGAGATCAAATCTGGATCCATGGCATTGGGATCACAGAGTCTTAGCCACTGGACCACCAGGGAAGTCCCTAATGTTCATTTTTAATCCTACTAATAATTCATTTAGTCAACAGATTACTGAATTCCTCCAGTATGTCACCCTCTAGAACAAGAAAGGCCTGGGCCTTCTCTTCATTCTAGGAGAGACAAAATTTTTAAATGTAACACAATTGGTAAGTATTTCAATAGTATGAGGATACATAGTTAAAAGACCAAGGGTAAATTTTGTTGCTTTTTTGTTGTCTTTTTCTTTTAAACTTTGGTATGGGGATAGGAATGGGAGGGGATGGGGAGTGGGGGCGGGAAGGGGGGCGGGAAGGCTCTCTGAAGTATGAATGTGACTTTTGAGCAGAATTCTAAGAAATCAGATAGAGTATAATAGGTAGAGTATAAGACTAGAAGAAGGAGGTAAGAACACTTTGATCAGAAGGAATAGCTTATGTCCAGTCTTAAGACAAGAGGAGCATGGCACATAGGGAATTCAACAAAAGCCAGCATGGCCAGATCAAAGAGTAATGGGGGAGAATGGAGTGAAGTGAAGTGAAGTGAAGTGAAGTGAAGTGAAGTCGCTCAGTCGTGTCCGACTCTTTGCGACCCCATGCACTGTAGCCCACCAGGCTCCTCAGTCCATGGGATTTTCCAGGAATGAATACTGGAGTGGGTTGCCATTTCCTTCTGCAGGGGATCTTCCTGACCCAGGGATCAAACCCGGGTCTCCTGCTCTGTAGGCAGACACTTTACCATCCGAGCTACCAGGGAACTGGGAGAGTAGCTTAAGATAAAGCTGGAGACACAAGCAGGAGCCAGATCATTTTTTTTTGTTATTTAATAGTTTAAAAGCACTTCAACATATTTTTTCCCTTTTGTTCCTCAACAAACCTGTGAAGTAATTATTTACTCATCTAAGTAATTATGTCACTCATCTTTACAATATCCAGAGTGTAAGGTCTAAGCTACTCAGTTAAATCACCTCTACTGCATCTACTCGTTTCCTATGTGTCTACACATGATATTATCATCTAGGAAATTTATGTTGAACATACCTTCAAAATAGCACTTTCAAAAAAACCATGAACTATTTGAAACATTTTTTAAAAGCATTAAAAATAATAGCCACATAGCTACTGAAAAGAATATATCCTGACACAGCCTTTTAAAACTACGTTTTTACAAGTCTATCTTTCTCCACCAGATTATGAGCTCCCTAAAGGTAGGGACTGTGTGTTACTTAATTTGGTATCGTCAAGATCTAGCACTAAGAACATAATACTTTAATAGATTGCCCAGTACAGGTAGGAACACAGTGGTTCACAGTATGCTAGAGGCCACAAAACCAATAATAAATCACTTAATTAGTTGCAGAATAAAGGAATTTTGCCATTTAACATTATTGTTCACAACTTTCAATATTCGAGAGATTTACTAGACACTGAACAACCAATACAACTCTCAGTCCACATGTCATTAGGCATTAATAAAATATTTTAAATAAATAACATCATTGAAATATCCCAACAAACAAGCTACTGAAGTCTACTGTGAAACGCTGGATATATAAACTTCAATTACACAAATTCCATGCCTTAGAGAAACTCAAGGTTCTTTTCTTAAGCATGCACTCCTCCCACTCAAGATTTTAAGGGAAAATCTCTTTCAGAATTGGTTCAAAGTTTGACTGCTTCAAAATTTAAAGCCAACTCCACCTCATTAAACGAGAACTTATTTCACCTTCAGAAAAGGAATTACTGGCAGGGAATAAGAAGCAAGTTGGGTCGTGTGTGTAAATTCGTCTTGAGGGGAGTGGGACAGGGGATCATTTTAAAAGGGGGGAAATCAGAAACCCAATTTTGAAGAGAGAAGGGAATGTAAACTGGCAGGGGAAATAATCAGATATGTTTACGGGTTTTCCAAACACTTTACTACACAGAGTTGTTACCCCTTACAGAGTATTTGAAGGACCTTTACAGGCCCTGGATTTCTCGGCTGTAAAGACGCTTCAGCGGGCAGCTATCCCGCCTCCTCCGCGCCGCCCAGCAGCCACAGGAAAAGTGTGACAGCCGCAGATCCCGGTTGCCTTATAGATGAAGCTGCCCTTGGCCGCTGGGTGGGCGCAGTGGTAGGCCGGTTGGTCAGTCAGTCAGTCTACCGACCCAAGCGGTGAGGACCACTGCAGACTCCAGTCAGAGGCCGAACCAAGGAAGGGGTCAGCCTCCACCTCCACCTCCACCTCAGCCAACTACCTCAGCTATCACCCCAGCTCGGCCGGACTAGAGCCGAACAGAGATCGGAGAATCCAGGTCTCCGAGGGCAGCAGGTACTCCCGAACCGCCTCCTGCGGCTTTCGGTCTCTCCGCGGCCACCCCGCCCGCAGTTACCTTCCCAAGTGACATCGTACAGCTCTGACACCTTCGCCATCTTCTCAGAACCTGGAGGTGGCTGGGTGAGGGGGCGGGGAGACGTGGTCACGCGACACGATACCAAGCAGTGGCGAATTACGACACCAGTTCTCATTGGCCGAGGGAGCGAAGGGGGCGGGATCCGTTGCGCACGTGCACGCGGCTCTAACTTAGGGCAGTCGGGGAACTGGGCGGAGCGAGCTGGGCGGCGCGCGGCGCGCTGGGACTGTGAGGACACCTCGGCGGAGCCGCTGGAGCCGGCTTGGCTTGAGGTGTGTGTTTTACCATGACTTAACAAAAGCTGGGTTGTTTTCTTGGTTTTTGTTTTTGTTTTGTTTTTTTTATGTATGCCATCCCCGGTTTTTCATTTTTTTCTACATGGGTGCTTCATTCTCTGCTCACTCCCTAATCAGTACCTTATTCTCTTCATGACCTGCTGCTGTGCAGCATTCTGCTCGAATCTCTCATCTGTGCCCAACTTTACTCCTTCAGTGAAGGGATTTGCCTTCGATTTCTTTTTTAATGTTGGGCAAAACTGATCCACTTCAAAAAATGTTCTTTAAATCTGTTTGAGGAACTAAGCAGGGTTCTGTGTTTGTACATTATGCCCCTGTGGCCGAGGACTTAATGTTCACACGAAGGGCATCGTGCCGCGCTAAACCCTTAGTTAACGCTCCCCGTGCGTCACTGTCTGCTTGCCACTCTAGTTTTGAAACTCCATAGAAGCAGTCGATATAATGATTATAAGGAAATATGAATGAATATACAAATCAAATGAGACCTTCACAGCCCCTGCACTTCGCTCCTCCTCTTTAATCGCATGGGGGAACCTCCAGGCTAATTGATTTCAGGAAACCTTTGAACCTGGAGCCGGGGGGGGGCGGGGGATGTCTGTATTGGAAGCAAAATAATTGAGGGTCATAAGCGTATATTTGGGCTTCCCTGGTGACTCAGACCGTTAAAGAGTTTGCGTGCAATGCAAGAGACCCGGGTTGCAACCCTGGGTCAGGAAGATCCCCTGGAGAAGGGAATAGCAACCCACTCCAGTATTCTCGCCTGGAGAAGCCCATGGACAGAGGAGACAGGCAGGCAACAGCAACCCACTCCAATATTCTCGCCTGGAGAAGCCCATGGACAGAGGAGACTGGCAGGCAACAGTCCGTGGGTTCGCAAAGAGTCAGACACGACTAAGTGACTAACACTTATGAGATAAGCATATGTTTAGTATTTGAACCAATGAAAACATAAAAATGTAAAGGGGAAATATGTAAAGAGAAGAAAGAAGGCTAGAAATCTCTGCATGAAAGATATAGTTGAAGGCCAGTGAAGAAGAAACAGTCAAGATATGAGAAAAAAGGGAAACAGAGTCCTATCCCATATGCCAAAGGAATAGAGTTTAAAAAAAAAAAAAACTTGTCACTGGCACCTGCTCAAGGGAAGTTGCAAAAGGATAGAAAAGACTACTAAATTTATAAACTTGGTTTAAATTCTGAACGAGATTCACTCTCTGCAGACCAGATCTTTTAAAAAAGGCTTCATTCGAAAAATTAAGAAATTCCAGGCTCCATCATTTAGTAGCTGCTTGACTTTCAATGTATGTATTTTTGAATATGAGAGTTGCTCAGATATAAAGAGAGGCTACTCATCAATATAAAAAGAAAATATCTACTTGAGTTGTTATCAAAATTAAGAGATACTGCATGACACTCAGGGAAGTAACAGTCCTGTGGCTATAAATAGTATCTATATACTGATGCCCAAATGTACAAATCCAGCAGTCCTTACTTCTGCCCCGAAACCCAATTCTACTTTTTTGACATATCCACTTAGATAACTAGTATGTATCTCAAATTTAACATCTCCCAAACAGAAGTCTGTATTCCTGCCATCGTGGGCCCCATCAGAATTGGTGAAACATCCACCTGGTGTCACAAACTAAAATTCTAGCAACCCCTTTATATCAAATCTGTTAGCAGATCCTGTATTGTGTTTTTCCAAATCCATCTATTTTTTGTTTTTTGTCTCCACTGCTACTACCTTAATTGATGCTAAGATCATCTCTCACCTGAATGAGTGTCATAGTCTCCTAACCTCCTTAGCTTCATTCTTGCTGTATAAATCTATTTTCTATGCAGTAGTCCTCCTGGTCGTTTAAAAGAAAAACAAACAAACAAACAAAAACACAAAAAGTCCTTTGCTTACAGTTTTCAAATTGCTCCCCGCCAGCAACAAAAATATACTCTATAAACACTTTACCATGGTTTACAGGGTTTTACTCAATGCAGCTCCCTCCTACATCTCTTCCTTCATATCTTACTATTCTCTTTTCACTAGATCCCAACCATTTTCATCTATTTCTATTTCTCAAACATGTCAAATTCCTATCTGCTTTGGGTCTGGCATTTACCCAGAGGGCATGAAAGCCCAAGGAGTTGTCTTTGAATGACATACAGTGGGTATAACAAGACCCTGATGCTGGGAAAGATTGAAGGCAGGAGGAGAAGGGGATGACTGAGGATGAAATGGTTGGATGGCATCACCGACTTGATGGACATGAGTTTGAGCAAGCTCCGGGAGTTGGTGATGGCCAGGGAAGCCTGGTGTGTTGCAGTCCATGCAAGTCACAAAGAGTCGAACATGACTGAGCAACTGAACTGATAAGTACATCTAATTGAGGGATAAATATTTTCCACTCCCTTTAACTAAATGCCCTTGTAGCCAGCTACTGATGTCTGTCAGTCAATAAACTATGTGACATGAGGTTAAAAGAAATCAGTAGAGTTTTTGAGCTGTAAACTAGAATAATTTCATTTTAGATTTATAAGGAACGTGTGATTCTTTTGGAAACCATATGTCAAACATTTTTGCCTGGATCTTACATTAAGGAATACATTTTACATCACACAATATGCATATAGATATTTAAAACTGAAACAGCATTTGCACACTAGCTTTTTAATGTGTCTTGTCATATATTGGGGCTTCCCAGGTGGCTCAGTGGTTAAGAACCCGCCTGCCAATGCAGGAGACAAAAGAGACACTGGTTTGATACCTAGGTCGGGAAGATCCCCTGAAGGAGGGCATGACAATCCACTCCAGTATTCCTGCCTGGAGAATCCCATGGACAGAGGAGCTTGGCAGGCCACAGTCCATAGGGTCACAATGAGTTGGACACAGCTGAAGTAACTTCGTCTAGTCAAGGCTATGGTTTTTCCTGTGGTCATGTATAGATGTGAGAGTTGGACTGTGAAGAAGGCTGAGCGCCAAAGAATTGATGGTTTTGAACTGTGGTGTTGGAGAAGACTCTTGAGAGCCCCTTGGACTGCAAGGAGATCCAACCAGTCCATTCTGAAGGAGATCAGCCCTGGGATTTCTTTGGAAGGAATGATGCTAAAGCTGAAACTCCAGTACTTTGGGCACCTGATGCGAAGAGTTGACTCATTGGAAAAGACTCTGATGCTGGGAGGGATTGGGGGCAGGAGGAGAAGGGGATGACAGAGGATGAGATGGCTGGATGGTATCACTGACTCGATGGACGTGAGTCTGAGTGAACTCCGGGAGTTGGTGAAGGACAGGGAGGCCTGGCGTGCTGCGATTCATGGGGTCGCAAAGAGTCAGACACTACTGAGCGACTGAACGGAACTGAACTGAAGTAACTTAGCACAAATGCAAGTCCTCTATATTTTCTATTCAAATTGAATAAATTCCATTTTATTTTGTAAAAATATTTGTTACGACCCAGTAATACGGTAAGGACCCATATTTTGAAAATCACTAATGGACATTGTTCATGTCTCTTAATCTGAGGTCCTGAAATTAAATTATTTGCTCAAGTTCTTGCTACTGCTGCTGCTGCTGCTAAGTCACTTCAGTGTGACCCCATAGACGGCAGCCCACCAGGCTCCACCATCCCTGGGATTCTCCAGGCAAGAACACTGGAGTGGGTTGCCATTTCCTTCTCCAAAGCATGAAAGTGAAAAGTGAAAGTGAAGTCGCTCAGTCGTGTCCGACTCTGTACCAGGCTCCTCCATCCACGGGATTCTCCAGGCAAGAGTACTGGAGTGGGGTGCCATTGCCTTCTCCCTAGTAAATAACAAAGATGAGAAATTCATAGGGAGGAGATGAGTTGTTTGGTTCATAGATGAAAGGTGAAATATTTACAGGAAAAAATGTTTGTCACCAGTAGTACTCTCTGAAGTGAAGAAAGTGACTTTTTATACTTTAGGACATCTCAGATGTCCAATAAAACTTGCTTTCCTCAGACATACTTGGGAGAGCACTGGCATGTCAGTAACAAAACTTCCATATTCTTTTTTAACATTTTATAATGTAATTATAAAATAAATAAAAAGAAATATCTTCTATAGATAAAACCATAATCTTGGAAACATGAACATTAAGCATACTTTCTATACATCTACCTTTACAAATGTTTTCCAAGTTGTACTTTTCATCTTCCCATTCCTTTGAAAAAGTTTTCATTCATGCATATTAAAAATTTTAATCCAGTTTATCTGATTGAACAGCTGCCCTGTATTGGTAACAAATATCAGGAAACTATCCAAGCAGAAAAATATTAGATTATGCCATGTCCAACACCATAGGAAGTACTGTTTCATTTAATGATTTCAACAGCAGAAGAAAAAGGGACATGGATGTGATCTATTACATGCTTTTTAAGATATGAACCTATATATGATTTTCATTTTTTTCCTACAAAATCATGTTTGAATAGTTAGAATATCAACACAATAGAATGAGTTAGGGTTAGAAAGGAATAACTTTGAATAAGCTCACATTTTCTTTGAGATAGGATAAGCTTTGATTATTTATCAAGCCAAATTGCCCCACAGAGTGCTTTAGAGGGCTTCTTTTTTATGGTCATGGTTTGCTTAATTAATGTTTTCAGACATTATGAAAGACTAAAGCAACTTCTTAAATTTAATAAGTTTTGTGACATTTATAAAATGTACATTAACAGGACAAAGCATAATACCATTGTAATTCATTTTTGCAGTATTCAACATAGTCATCAAATCTTTTATTTAGAATCTATTATCTGCTTTGTTCTGTCTTAATCAAAGTGAATTCAAATATTCTACATCATATTGAAGCATAGTTTATAACCTCGATTTACTACTCTGACAGTTATCTATCAAAGTAAATTAGTCTTAATGCAACTCTCATATAAAATTTATTGTAGCTTTTAAATTCTGTTATTGTTTCTAATTAGTGAATAATAACCACAATCCCTTTATATTTAAGGAAAAATACTGCTTGTTTCATCTTGACACTAGATTCTTACTGTAACATGTTCATAGCTGGAAGAAAGTTTTCCGTAGAGTTTTATTTACCAAATCCAGATTACTATAGAGTTGTTTTAGGAACCTTCTGAACCTTGTTTTTTATTACATTTTTTGAAAGTTATGTAATTTAATACATTCCCACAAAACCCAAGAGCCTATGCCTTCTTTATTGGCACAACCACAGCATTTAGGCACCCCTGGTTTTTCCAAGTTTGCCATCATTTACAATATATATGCTTTAAAATTTTCCAGCCATTCATTTCACATATAATTACATTATTAAAACAAACAAACAAACAAAGGAGAATCTCTGGGAAACATTTCCAGTGAAATCACTTTGGTCCTTTCACAGTAGAATTCACAGACTGATAATTACCCCTTTGTGCCGTGGTTGTAAGAATGAAGAGCAAAGCACATGCAGAAAGAGTACACACAGAATTTCTCCCACATGGGCAATAAATTAGAGCTATTTCTTTTTGAGATTTATAACTATACTTAAAAGTCCACTTTTTCAAACAATATTTATTTAATTTCCCCAAAGTGCATTTTCAGTTCTGCTATACACGTACATCTGTGCATATGTAACAGTTCTTTTGCAAAAATGTGTTTTTGTAAATATTCCTTTGGGTATCAAACATCTGGGAGTCTCTATGTACTATCACTGTGACCTGGGGGGTCTCTGGAGCCCATCTAGACTCCACTTTCTACAATAGAACTATAACTGAATTCTTTACTTGAAAAATATTCTTGAGAGTATTTGTCACTAAACAAAAGTCACACAAAAATATACTGAATATTAACTTATACATTTTTATAGTAACATATCTTGTTGCAGATGTAATTTTCATTTTTCACCCTTCCCTCTCTTTGGTGGTTTGGTAGCATCACTTTAGCCACAAGTGGCTAAGTTATTTGCTCAAACCTGTATCTTACCCTTGCCACTAAGCCACAAGGTCATCTTTACTGGCCATCTTTTGCTTTTTAAGATCATGCTGACCAGTCTTGGCTAAAGTTGGCTTTTAACCACATTGGACATATTGTGGCCCTATTTCAGATCATAAATCATGTGCTTTTTTTTTTTTTTTTCATATAGGAGGGTTTATTTAGTCAAATTCATGGATTTATGTAAGAAAGAGACTGGTTTCCTGGCAGAACATCTCTAAGAAAAATGACCACTCTAAATCCATTCCGCCAACCTGTCCAGTACCACCTCATTCCTGAGGAAACAGCATAATGTCAACTTTTTAAAACTTTATGTAACATAATTTTCTAAATTGTACTTGCAATTTTTTATCTTAAAACTGTGAAGTAAGGAACAATATAGGTATGCTCCCAAAGCTGCCATTTAGTTCAGATTGTTCCCACCTGAATAGAAATTCTCTCAGCATTGTAATATTTAGCTTCCTCTGTTCCTCATGTTTCTATCATTATTTCTTTTGCATCTTTTAATAATCGGCTTGAACATTTGTCATGTGGGTGGGGTGGGAGCAGGGACAGGCAAAGCAGGAATGATTTCATCTGATGCAATTTTTCTAGCAATAGCAAGATTATGGAATATTAAATATAACCTCAATCTAATCATGAGAAAACATCAATCAAACCCAAACTGAGAGCCATTCTATAAAAATCACAGATAGTGCTCATCAGGGATTGGCAGTGGCATTACATATAGCTCTTCTGAACTTTTAGACAAATTATTAATTTTAAGCACTCACTGTTAGATTCTAATGTCATATACTTAGTGGAATTAAGGGTATAGATTTAGGTTTATGTAAGAGTACCCAAAGTAGTTTTATTTTTAGTTATAAATTGTATATACCATGCCATATAGGATGTGGAGTTCCTTTACATTCTAGGTAATAGCAGCAGATTCTTTGCTAACATACATGTACATCGCTCTTTTCTACAGAACTTGCTGAGTTTTTATCCCAGGTGGAGGTATATAAATTAAGTAATTTGAACAAGTTATTTTAACTTCATTGAACACTAGTTTCCTCATATGTTAAATGAGCATAATAATATTTGATAATGAATGAGGATTTTCCCTGATGGCTCAGTGATAAAGGAACCTCCTGCAGTGCAGGAGACCTGGCTTCAATCCCTGGGTTGGGAGGAAAAGGGAATGGCTACCTACTCCAATATTCTTGCCTGGAGAATCCCATGACAGAGGAGTGTGGAAGGCTGCAGTCCATGGGGTCGCAGAGTCAGACACTACTGAGTGACTAACACACACACAAGTAATAAAAAATTCTCATGCAACTCTAGCATATGGCATAATAATACTCTTAGTGTTATATACAAGTCATTGAGTACTTATATATGAGGCACTATACATTTGTAGGTTGCTCTTTGTAGATTATTACATTTAATTCTTACAACAACCCCACATTACAGATGAAAGAACAGTCAGGGTAGGTTGAATAACTTCCCCAAACACTTCCTCCTTCACACAATAGGTTCTTAGTTATTAGTAGCTCTGTCATATGGGGCCTCTGAGAAGCAGATGATGGCATGGGAATGCAGGAGATTTACTAGGGGAAACTGTGTAAAAGATAAAAGGGGGAGAAAACAAGATTGGGTATGGAATACTTTCAGATCATGATGCATATCTGATACCTGCCAAAGGAGAGTAGGAAGCAGAATTGGACAGAAAGTCTCAAAGAGTCTCATGATTTATGTCTGACTAAGTATCAGCCAACTCAATGAGAAAAGCTCCTGAGCAAAGATTACCCATTACAATAGTCTTATGGGGCTTCCCAGTGGTGCTAGTGGTAAAGAATCTGCCTACCAATGCAAGAGACACCCTGTATGCAAGACAGCAAAAGAAACACAGATGTATAGAACAGTCTTTTGGACTCTGTGGGAGAGGGGATGGTTTGGGAGAATGGCATTGAAACATGTATATTATCATATGTGGAATGAATCGCCAGTCCAGGTTCAATGCATGAGACAGGGTGCTCGGGACTGGTGCACTGAGATGACCCTGAGGGATGGGATGGGGAGGGAGGTGGAATGGGATGGGGAGGGAGGTGGGATGAGATGGGGAGGGAGGTGGGAGGGGGTTCAGGATGGGAACACATGTACACCCTTGGCGGATTCATGTCAATGTATGGCAAAACCAATACAATATTGTAAAAAAATAAATAATAAAAACAATAATTAAAAAAAAAAAAACTGATGAGATACCTTTGAAGAGATGCAGGTCAGTCCCTGGGTCAGGAAAATCCCCTGGAGGAGGGCATGGTAACCCACTCCAGTATTCTTGCCTGGAGAATCCCATGGACAGAGGAGCCTGGCAGACTACAGTCCATAGGGTTGTAAAGAGCTGGACATGACTAAAGCAACTTAGCACACATTAATTTACAGTGGGCAAAATAGCCAGGCCTTGGGACCCCTAAATGTTCAGTCATTGGCTGGAGGCTGCCTGGAAGGGCATTGCCTCAACTCAGAAGCTGAGATAAATCCTGAAGCCTTTGATAGCTAGAGGCTGCCAGCTCCCTACCCTCCTTGCAGCTGAATAGCAAGTTCTTTCTTGAAAATTCTAACTGCACCTCCATAACTGCCACAGTAACCATTATTATCCTTCTTCTTCCATTCTGGATGGAGCTTCCATTTTTGGTGAGAGGTAGGGGTGTGTTCCCCTGTAGTAATCGCTAGACTCAGAAGCTACTTGACATACATAGCTCAGAAGCTGTTAAAAAGCTATTTGACATATGAAAATTTTATTTCAAGTCCACGAAATGTCTTTTACTAGTAATTTATTAATGGCTCAGCAATGGTTACCTTATGTTGAAGAAAAGACATGGTGAAATATATCCAACCCACAGAGGCTTGAAATTTTACTTGTTTTTTTTTATGAGATGCAAATCAGGAATTATTCACTTTTTTATTGGGTTGGGAATTATTAATGCTGCTACCTTTGAGAAATTATCTAGAATTTCATATTTCTTTTTACTAAGATTCCAAATATATCCAAGTAACTCAGAATTTTTAAACATCTTCCCAAGAATAATAGTATAACTCTCAAAACTGGCAGCATTTCTAAAATTCTATAATTCAAGATCTCCATGAAATACTAGAAAATTCCAAAGACATTGACTGAAATCCTTTTTGATAATTCACTGGGTAACTGCCATACTATATCATTGATGATTGTTTGTTAATAAACTTAAGCAAGACTATAATTTCTCAGTACTTGTCCCCCAAACAGATAATTGATTACAGGTCTGAAATACGAATAGGGCATGAATCCAACAACCCTCACTGTCATGCCACTCTTCCTTCTGAATGCTGAGGCAGCCCTAGTTAGGATCTGCCTGGCTGCACAGGTGCCCTTCTAGGTAGAACATTACATGTGTTTCACATTCCAGGCTGCCAGAAGGACTGATAAAGTGAAATCACTACCTAATGGGAAGAGGCAGATTGCTTCCCAGATTCACATTCTGAATAGCAAAATTATTGAAGGATTTTACATTTTAAAGAAAGAAAGCAATAAAGGAGTGGTGAACAAAGGAGACTTTGTTAGTTATTTTCAGGGAACAGTTACATGGGACACAGTAGCCATAAATCTCAGTACAAAAATTCATGTGTGCAAGGACAAAATACCCATTCTTATAAAACTCAGTTTTTACTCTTGGAAAAAGAAAGAAATTTAATCTCAGGTTGGAGTTTGTCCTGCACTTCTCTGACTCCAACTCTGTCACTCAGTTAGGTCTGACTCTTCGCCACCCTTTGGACTGTAGCCCACCAGGTTCCTCTGTCCATGGTATTTTTCAGGAGAGGATACTGGAATGAATTGCCATTTCCTTCTGCAAGGGATCTTCCCTACCCCGGGATTGAACCTTCATTTCCTATGTCTCTTGCATTGCAGGCAGATTCTTTACCCGCTGAGCCATTGGAGAAGCCCTGCACTTTTGCCTCCTCCTTTTTCAAGGTTACTCTGACTCATATGAAAGTGATTTGCAAAATATTTAACAACCCATACGGCAAGGTCACCAACTGTGGTTCAGTTCAGTTCAGTTCAGTCGCTCAGTTATGTCCGACTCTTTGTGACCCCATGGACTGCAGCACATCAGGCCTCCCTGTCCATCACCAACTCCCAGAGTTCACTCAAACTCATGTCCGTCGTGTCGGTGATGCCATCCAACCATCTCATCCTCTGTTGTCCCCTTCTCCTCCCAACTTCAATCTTTCCTAGCATCAGGGTCTTTTCAAATGAGTCAGTTCTTCGCATCAGGTGGCCAAAGTATTGCAGTTTCAGCTTCAGCAGCAGTCCTTCCAATGAATATTCAGGACTGATTTCCTTTAGGATGGACTGGTTGATCTCCTTGCAGTCCAAGGGACTCTCAAGAGTCTTCTGCAACACCACAGTTCATAAGCATCAATTCTTCAGCCTTCAGCTTTCTTTATAGTCCAACTCTCATATCCATACATGACTACTAAAAAAACCATAGCCTTGACTAGATGGACCTTTGCTGACAAAGTAATGTCTCTGCTTTTTAATATGCTGTCTAGGTTGGTCATAACTTTCCAACTGTGGTAGGAGCCTTCAAGATGGCCCCCAATTATTTTTACTCCTGGTTAGTATACCCTGTGTAGTCTCTTCCACAGTGATAGGGATGACCTGTGTCATCAGTTGGTTATTTCAGAGATGATAGAGTGTGACTTTGCAGGCTAAGTCATAAAAGACCTTGTAGCTTCTGCCTTGCTCTCTCTTAGGTCACTCATTATGGGTAAGGTGTATGCTGTGTCGCTGCAGACATTCGAGCAGCTTCACAGAGAGGTCCACATGGTAAGGAACCGAGGCCCCCTGCAACTTGCCAACCATATGAGTGACATACCTTAGGACTGGTTCTCCTGCCCCAGTCAAGACTGTAGACCCAGCTGACATAATAACTACAAACTCATGATATACTGTGAGCTAGAGCAGCTCAGCTAAGCTGCTTCCTAATTCCTGGCTCACAGAAACTCTAAGATAACAAATCATTATTATTGCTGTAAGCTGCCAATTTTTGGAGTACAGTGTGCTATGACGTGAGATAACTAATACATCAACCAGTTAGAAAGGATACAGATGCCAGGTTTAGTGCTTATGAAGCATCTTGGAGGTTCCTCGGCCATCCCAGGCGAGTCCTTAGGGAGGATAAGTGATTCTGGGTGAATGACTATGAACAAAAACAAAGTACTTTGATAATTTATCAACCATTACAGCCATACAAGTTATATATGAGTCACGCTTATGTAGTCTCAAGGCATAGGGAAGTCTGCCTGGTTTTCCAGTTAGCAATACAGCCCTTGTTTCTCTCCACAAATGCCTGTGGTTCTCCTGAC
The DNA here is from genome assembly GCF_027580195.1 of Bos mutus. Taxonomy (NCBI): domain Eukaryota; kingdom Metazoa; phylum Chordata; class Mammalia; order Artiodactyla; family Bovidae; genus Bos; species Bos mutus. Next base: position 26,017,220 of record NC_091630.1, on the reverse strand, counting down.
TACTTTTGGATCCCATGGCTAGATATATGGCTTCCTCCCCTGGAACCACCAAACTCTGCTTTAATCAGCTCCCCTCGAGTATTTTCTTCCTATCTACCACTCCTGCCCCAGCCCTGCAAGAGCAATATTTTAGTCTCAGGGGAAGTTCCCCCCACATCCCTAGTGCTCTGTTCCCTAAGGACTATCTTACTTGTGGTTTATCCAGAAGCACCTATATATATCCTCTTCAATGGGTTTTGAAAACCAAAGCCAGAAACTGAGGTTCCTGCTGTCCCAGTTTTCTCCCCAGACACTTTCTCCTTCTGAGAGAGGTTCAGGATCTATAGGAGAGTGAGAAAAGTTTCACTCTCAGAGACACAAACTCACAAACTCTCAGCGACAGAAACTGAGAAAAGAATAGCACTTCTTACCTCAAAAATGTCCCACTACCTTACCTCCAGAGAAGTTAATATCTGGCTGCTGAGGAACTGTGGTACTGACTTGGACATGATTATTTCAGCAAAGTTCAACAGATTCTAATTATAGCCATTTGCTTTAATTCCCTGGTGATAAAACAGCTCCTTGGTTTGCTTTTCCAGGTACCTAGATACCTTGAAGGAAATACTTTGCTCACAAAGTCAGTATGCACTATTCAGATTTTATATCTCTTTCCTAGAGAAATCCTTGCCTGACTTCTCCAGATCGGGAGTAGGTGCCCTGCTCATAGGCTCCGGTATTCCTGGCACTTCTGTCTCCCTGAAAGCACTTATCGCACTCCCCTACAATCATTGCTTGTGTCTAAGCTCTGTTTGACATCTGTGTGTCATGTTCATGATCTGTCCCCAGAGACTCAATAAATATTTATGGAAAATAAGCTCTATTTAAAAAGTGCTCACCAATCTGGGGCTTTATAAACCAGTAAAATTTCAAGAGAAAACATAAGGGGACCAAAATATGTTTGACAACTTTTTATTTTACTGAGTACATTAAAAGTAACAACCATAATTTAGCTTCACATCATTTCATCTTAAAATTGCTATTTTATTACTTAGGGAATATTAAGGATTCACTGAAGTGGTGTTGGAGAAGATTCTTTAGAGTCCCTTGGACTGCAAGGAGATCCAACCAGTCCATTCTAAAGGAGATCAGTCTGGATGTTCTTTGGAAGGAATGATGCTGAAGCTGAAACTCCAGTACTTTGGCCACCTCATTCAAAGAGTTGACTCATTGGAAAAGACTCTGATGCTGGGAGGGATTGGGGGCAAGAGGAGAAGGGGACGACAGAGGATGAGATGGCTGGATGGCATCACTGACTCGATGGATGTGAGTCTGAGTGAACTCCGGGAGTTGGTGATGGACAGGGAAGCCTGGCATGCTTCGATTCATGGGGTCGCAAAGAGTCAGACACGACTGAGCTGAACTGAACTGAACTGAAGAACAATTCTTGAAAAGGAGTAAACTTAATTTTTTTTTATCAGTGACAACTTCTATCTGAATGATATATACATCTGAGAACTGCTGCTGACTTCTTGAAGATCCCCTGGAGGAGGAAATAGCAACCCACTCCAGTATTCTTGCCTGGAAAATCCCATGAACAGAGGAGCCTGGCGGGCTACAGTCCATAGGGTTGTGAAGAGTCAGACACTACTGAGCACTTTCACACACAGCACAGCTGGCTGACTTCTTAAATCTCTTCTCACTCTTAGATAAGGTGAGGCAGTTCAAAATGATAATTCCCCTGTTTTCAAAGTAACAACTTCTAGTTTTGTTTTTATTAAGAAGCACTCCCTAATGGCTGAAATTGTTTCTTATCCTTATTACCTATATCTTTGAAGGGGAAAAAAGTCATTGAGCATCTTGGCACATGATTCTCAGGTGGTACTCATTTCCGTCTTCAAGACTTTTTTACTCTTTCCCCATAATTCTCTGAAGAAGTGAACATATTAGCAAATAAAAACTACTGTAATTTTGTTTATTTAAAAAAAATATGTTTGGGGAAGGGTTGCTCCAGTCTGATCTAAGAAGAAAAAAAATATTATAGTTGAAGTATCACATGACACAAAACCTTTCTGGCAAATTTATTTTGGTTATAGCTCTTGCCTCATCAATTCAGCAAAATGCATTTTAGTTAAATTTTACAGTAAAGCAGAGCAAATGTATTACTAGTGTCTTATTTCACAAATCACAAAATTTCTTCATCTAATTGACAAAATAGTGAATATATAAAGAGCATTTTTATTGGAACAGGAGCAGAAGGTACTATTAGCTGTGTAAATAGATATGATAGCAACAGAAGGCAAAGACAATAAAGACAACACAGAAGCAGTGTTCCTATTTTAAGTTTCACTTATTTTGAGAACCCATGGGATAAACTACAGCAGGCTTTGGGAAAGCAGAGCCATTAAAATTAGGAGATGGAAAAGATTAAATCAATGATGATGTAATCTAGACCCTTGATGACACAGGAGACTCCCTTAAAGATCTCTCCTGCATGCTGTCTGTTGTAATGCTTCAAGCCAAGAGAAATTCCTGAGTCTGAATTCTGTGTTCACAAATCTGTGCTTTCTCTTTATTTTTATTTTAGTTTGTATCATAATTTCCTTGTTGTCCTTAGAAGAAAAAGAAAGGGGGACTTGATAATCTAGCTTTAGTCCATTTTTTTCTTACAATCTAAACTGAAAGCAAAAGCATGTTATTTTCTATTATAAAACAATTTTACAGATAAATTTCGCAGCTAAACTCCAGCCTCTCAATAAAATAGTAGATCAAACAATATCCATATGTAGTAATTAAAATTAGTAAACTCATGAATTACAGATCTCTGAACTCAGTAAACTCTCAAGAGGAATTATGATTTTTGTTTGTGTTTTCTGCCTCATTGGAATTCTTTGAAAATAAAAGACTCTAGTACATTTAACTCTGGCTTGAAATGTATAACATATTAAATGAAACTTATGAAAGCTAATCTGTTTTAATGTATTGGTTGCCCCAGTTGTAATAGCACTACAATAATTTAAAGAATAAATTCCTTTTATAGCTAGAAATGGAATTTATGATTTTTACCCTTAAGCTAGCCTGATTCAATATGAGTAGAGGACATAAGATGGATTTGCACTATACATTTAAAACAATGGAAAATACTCTTACAGGTGTTCATTTTGTTCATAGATAGCCAGTAAAACCTTAAACAATTAATTTTGAACAAGTTTCCCATTCAAAAAATGCTAGAAAATGAAAAACAAAATGATGTTGATATATTTTGAGAAGTGTTAATGATAACAGTTAAATATTTTTGAAATATCAGGAGCTAAGTTTGGCTTATCACTTATAAAGCTAGTTATAACTGGCAGCATAATATCAATGAGTAGATACTTCAGTGTCAACACAGACAAGATTATCAACCTGAGCTGCATGCTAAGCGCAATTAACTGAAAAACAAAAGTTCAACCAGAGTACACTGGTGTGATTTTAAGAGTTCTTTTCCAAAGTTTCAAATTACAGTCATGTAAGAGCAGTTATATGAAGTTAAGTTAGATAAGCAATTTTTTCTCATGTCAAAAGATTAAGAATGTTTTAATTTAAGGAAGAAAATTGTGTATTACTCAATAAAATATAAAACTCTTTTCTGGAATATTTAGGTGCTATAGCTTCTGAAACATATCTGAGTAGCAGTGTTTTTTATTTGTTTGCTTTTTATGAGTAATGGACATGTTTATTATTTTTATTGTGGTGATTTCACAAGTGTGAATGTCAAAACTATTCAAATGTTGCATTTTACCTGCATTCAGTTTATTGTATTACAAATGAATATCTCAATTAGGCTGGCTAAAAATGGAATAATCTAAGAACTACATGAAATTATTTTTATTCTCCTTGAGGACACATAGGTTTTTGAATAAATTATCACTAAAGAATAGACAGCCAAGTGAAATTGTAACCATACAAATAAAGATCTGAATATATATATATATGACACAAATATAAGGACATGCCATGTTTCACAAGTACTTCCTCTCCAAAAAGAACTTTACTAAATAGTTTTTTTTTTTTTATTGTAGTCAATCTACTAAAACACTAATATTCCTTGGAATCCTATAACTTTGACTTGATTTCTGTCTTTACCAATTATTAATAATATGACTTTGTGTAAGTCTTGATATCTCATTTGATAGAAAATAATAATACCTTAGAGATTATTTTAAAAATTAAGTGTGAAAATTGCTGTGAAAGCATAACACAATACCTGACACATGAGCAAAATAAATTTTAAGTGCTTAAAAATAATCACTGTAATGAAGTCATCATTTCATGGACTATTTCTGTTTTTTCCATTCATCATTCAGCTCTAGTACAGAATGATGTAGCAAGCTGTGTAATATTTCCTTAGTAACAGTTAAATAGAAGCCTGATGTAGACTTGAAAATAGTATCTTGGAAGAAGCTAAGGTAATTTGTATTTGTTACATTTTTATCTACACTTTACTAATCCATCCAGTTTAAATTTGTAAAATCATTAGACAGTTGTCTTGAATTTTTACTGAGATAGCCAAGAAGCCCAAATGGTTTCTTAAATTTATAAAATAAGCAACCACCTACTTGAAATCACCTTATCTAGGAAGATGTGGAAGGCAATGAGATTATAATGACATCGGTCTCACATCTCTTCCCACCATAGCCTAAAACTGCACCTCTTTAACCCATAAAAACACTGCTGATAAACCCTACTAACATACAGAATTTTTTCTGTCTCTCTTCTCTTTGGAATTTCTCCTTGATGTCCTTAGGGAAAAAAAGCTAAGACAGTACGATTTAACATAATTTTAATTTTGTTTTATTTTCTCCAGCTTTAAAAGGAAATGAAAGCAATGATCAAGAAATGAACATATGAGATATTTTTATGGGGGCTCATATAATGCTGGGGGAAAGCAATGGCACCCCACTGCAGTACTCTTGCTTGGAAAATCCCATGGATGGAGGAGCCTGGTAGGCTGCTGTCCATGGGGTCGCTAAACGACTGAGCGACTTCACCTTCACTTTTCACTTTCATGCTTTGGAGGAGGAAATGGCAACCCACTCCAGTGTTCTTGCCTGGAGAATCCCAGGGACAGCGGGGCCTGGTGGGCTGCCATCTATGGGGTCGCACAGAGTCGGACACGACTGAAGCAACTTAGCAGCAGCAGTAGCAGCATATAATGCTAATTCAAATAGCTTATGTTTTAAAACCCAATGTATTCCATCACTCATCATCTTAACTCTGTTCCTTTTAACTTACCTACATAGAAATAAAATAGATGGGCATATAAGAATTAGTTTCCCCTAGTTAGAAACAAAATGTAATTTTTAATCCTTTGATAATAAACAAAGCAACAATAGACTGGACAGTAACTTTTGGAAAACTTTTCCTGTGACACAGAGTATATTCTCATACCACAGTCATAATGAAAATCCTCAAGTAACAACTGACATTGTAAGATAATCACATTAGCCTAAAATACTGGTCAATTGTGGGAATGTCTCTAAGAGTGAAAATAGGACTAAGAAGGTTTCCTTTAACTCCCCTAATTTAGAATTCTGATGTGCACGTGTGAAAAAAAAATTCAAGAATGAGACAAGAGACATACGTTTCTCTTTGCACCTTTCACACTTCACCATGTCATTCGGGATCCCTGTCAATCACTCCAGCTTACTGAATGTTTTATTTGGAGGAACTGGGCTCGGATGGAAAGAAGCCTTTTGAGTTCTTATCAAGAGAGCTGAACATCTACAAAGGACTAGGCAGGAGATAAGAGCTTAGAAGTCACTGTTTTTGAAAAATAAGGTAGTTTCTTGTTTCTATTTAAGACATGAATTTTTTAAACAAGATGGTAGTCCTGATATATTCATTATTTGTAACATTTAGTTTATTATTTATTGATAAGTCAACAAAAGTATTTGTAACATCTAAATAATTTACTAATATCATCTTATTTGCTCCAGTTTATGAATCATAAGAAAGAGTACACACGTGTATTTTATTTAGCCTAAATAAAACAAATGCCAAATATTGTCTCCTTTAATACTGAAATATAAATTTCCTTTCATATTCTTTACCTCAGGGTGTTACCAGAGTCAGGATCCTAGAGTAAAGAATACTCAGGGAGATTATATCTTATATAAAAAACATAAAAGGAGTAAAAAGGATATTATCCTAGTTTTTTTCTTGATTAAGAAAAACAGTAAAGAGGCTTGGAATATGCATCTGAGTTATTTCTGTCATTTGGATGGTACTGCAGCACACTGGAACTGCTTGAACTGGAGGCAAGATTTTTGGACTGAAAGGAGATATTCTAAAATCTAGAAAGTACTGTTTAATATGTATAGAAATAAAATATGTACAAAAAACAAAAAGGAGTTAACTTGCTTTTAAAATAATGAACTCATAAGTCAAATATAAAATATGAATCTAAGAAAAGTAATAGTAATAAATGGGCAAAAGCTTTTTTCTGTAAACAGTATATATTTTTACTTCTCTCTTGTTCCTATTTGTTGTTCCTATGAGTTGTTTGTATTCCTAAGGGCAACGCCTGCACTTGGTCAGTAGATTCCATGCCCTTTCTTCAACTCAGCCTATGATTCCAGCAATTCTTCCTTCTTCATCATTACTTCTCTATTTTTTTACGGCTATAAGTACAAAACATGTTGTAATTTCTCATGAGACTTTTGTAAACCTCTTTCCCTCTAATATCTGTTAATCAAGGATGCAAGTGACCTTCACCTTTCTAAGGTCAGTGGTTCATTTTCAGTCCGCATTTTACTTGAGCAGCATTTTAAACCATGGCTTCTGAAACTCACTCTTGGTTTTTCTCCTTCCCTACTGGCTTCTTCTTCTCAAATTCCTTTATTTGATCCTTCATATCTGTTTGACCTAGCAATGTTTGAATGCACCAAAGCTGAGTTATTGAACATTTTCTCTGTAATCTCATCCACATACATAGCTTTAGATGCCGTGTATCTGTTGATGGCTTCTGTTTGTATCTCCCCTCCTGTATCTCCTCTCTGACTTCAGAGTCATATATCTAACTACCTACTTGACATCTTTAATAGCATGTCTGAAAATCATCTCATACTTGACATAATTAAAATTGAACTCCTGTTATTACTTTCTTCAATCTCCATCCAAGATAACATCTCCCATTATCTGTCCTTTCTCTAATAGCAACTTCATCCTTTCAGGTGTTCAAACCAAAAATTCTTATAGTCTTTCTTTAGTACCCCACATCCAACCTGTCAACAAATCTTGTTGGCTTTGCCTTTGAAATATATCTAGACTTTAACCATTTCTCACTACATCTATCTCTTACCTGGATTATTGCAACTTGCTCCTCACTGGTTCCTGCTTAACCCCCTGCTCTCTTGTAGTCAATATAAAATTTCAAATGGGCCTTTTAAAAGATAAATTGATCACATCATTTCTTTGCTCAAGCATCCTCCAACAGCTTCTGTATGATTATAAAGAGAAGGCCTTATAGCAAGCTGTTCTTCTAACACCTTTCTATTCTAATTGCTTAGTAATCTTCCATCCCTCTCCTCTAGCCCCAGAGGCCTTCTTAGTCTGGTCTCTTGTTCATGAAACCTGCTAGAAAATGATACCCCCTCAAGCTTTTGTACTTGCTTTTCATTCTGCCTAAAAAGATCTTCTCCCTGCATCCCCCCACCTTCCCACCATGTCTATATCCCCTTCACCCCTGCTTTTCCCAACCACTGTGTGGCTTGTCCCTTCAGTTTCAGGTCTTTGCTTCAATGTCACCTTCCTAGTGAGACCTTCCCCATGACCCTGTTATACAGAATACTGTACCTCTCCCTCCACCCGGCTCTAGATAATTAGTATACTTCTGCTCTTTATTCCATAGCACTTCTAATCATCCACTGTGGTGAATAGTTTTTCTTATTTAGTTCTGTATTCTCCGACACCCTTCACTAGAATATAAGCCCAGAAAGGAGGGATTATTGTCTATTTTGTTCATGCTTGTGTCCTCACATCTTGAAGAGTTCCTGGTAGGCCCTTAGTAGTTTTAAAATAAATCAATATACTCTTTATTTTTTCCTGTTCATGGCTAGATTTTAAATAACCATAATAGATGGGGAAACAGTGGAAACAGTGTCAGACTTTATTTTTTGGGGCTCCAAAATCACTGCAGATGGTGATTGCAGCCACGAAATTAAAAGACACTTACTCCTTGGAAGGAAAGTTATGACCAACCTAGGTAGCATATCCAAAAGCAGAGACATTACTTTGCCAACAAAGGTCCGTCTAGTCAAGGCTATGGTTTTTTCAGTGGTCATGAATGAATGTGAGAGTTGGACTATAAAGAAAGCTGAGCGCTGAAGAATTGATGCTTTTGAACTGTGGTGTTGGAGAAGACTCTTGAGAGTCCCTTGGACTGCAAGGAGATCCAACCAGTTCATTCTGAAGGAGATCAGTCCTGGGTGTTATTTGGAAGGAGTGATGCTAAAGCTGAAACTCCAGTACTTTGGCCACCTCATGTGAAGAGTTGACTCATTGGGAAAGACTCTGATACTGGGAGGGATTGGGGGTAGGAGGAGAAGGGGACAACAGAGGATGAGATGGCTGGATGGCATCACCGACTTGATGGACATGAGTTTGGGTGAACTCCAGGAGTTGGTGATGGACAGGGAGGCCTGGCGTGCTGCAATTCATGGGGTTGCAGAGTTGACATGACTGAGCAACTGAACTGAACTGAACTGAAGTGTACTTTTATTTTGATAAAATTATTTATTTGTATTTTTCTTTCTATTAGCCATAATCTAGTCATAGATTTTCTTTTTAATCTTAATAGATTTTCTTAAGGAGAACAAAATCATTTGGTCACTGTGGATGGTTATTGAAGCTCTTTGGACCTTAGTTTCTTTATCTATGATTGAATAAGTCAAAGTCAGGTTGTAAATCCAGCTTTCTTAAAAAATCAATATTCGATTTGTATATATCACAGCACTTGGAAGGTTCATATTTAGTTTTTTGTGCAATATACCTGAAAATCAGTCACTTTCACTAGGAATCATTTTCCACAAAAGAAAAATTCCTTCAGTAGTTTGGAAGGGACAGAGGAGACTGAGGGAGTTCAGGCTGGATGTCTTTGTTTTGCTGGTAAACTAGGAGGTGAGATCTTCAACTGAAAATAAGAAGGGCAAGAATAGGAATGTGCATTTGGAAACAATGGAAAATATTTAAAATAATGAGTTGAACAGTAAGGTGGATAATTTACTGAGTTACTTCATTAAATGTATACAAATCCTTTTCAAGGGAAAATCTACTAAAATAGCAATATAAAATTATAGTAGTTCTTTATAAGAAAAAATACAAGTAAAATATTTTTAAAGATTTAATGAAATTGTACGTCTAAGTAACTTCGATAATACTAAAAAGTTTCATTTTTTTATTATTAAATATCTTCAAATTTTTGACATAGTTAGGTATCCAAAAATACAGATACTGAGATTTTAATCTTACAGAATCTTTCATATGTTTTGACCATTACAACTTTAGAAGGCATTTTACTTTCTGGTCTTTGGAAATGATTATAGTTTCTTGAAATTCTATTAAAAGAATTCTCTCATCTGCCTATTCCCCAAATCTGAAATTATGAACATTTAATTCTCTAGTATTCTAATTATTTCATTTGCTAAGCAGTTTTTGAGACTCTCTTGTCTTTTGCATACTGCAGGGAATTGTAGTAAGTAATAATGTGTAAATATTGTTTTGTGGATCATGCTAGTAATTTGAAAAGGATCTTTATTTGAGACTAAAATATTTTGTTAACAAAACCCCGAAAGAATCACTCCTTCAACTTCACTCTCAACATCCGCTGTCTTCAAATAATATCAAATCTATCTTCTGGATACTTCTGTCTTGTCTTTTTGCCATGTCCATTACCATTAGCAAGTTCACTTCCCAGCTGTTTCCCACCTAAGATACCAAAAGGGCCTCCTAACTGGTTTCTCTGTTTTAGTCTTAACTTTCCAATCACCTGCACAGATGACTTGCCTATCTCCCACATTTATTTCTGAGCAACCTATGGGCAAGAATATGTCTTTGAACTCTGTATTCTCAACAGCTCTTGCAGTATCTAATAGCAAACATCATTTAAATCCAAAACACTTTTCTTCTGGGAACTATTCTATTTCATGTCTCTGAGGGTAGTACTCAAACACAGGAAGGTTTGAGTCTCTATTAGGATTTGAATCCTATTAGTCTCTCTAATGGAGAAGGCAATGGCACCCCCCTCCAGTGTTCTTGCCTGGAGAATCCCAGGGACAGGGGAGCCTGATGGGCTGCCGTCTATGGGGTCGCACAGAGTCGGACACGACTGAAGTGACTTAGCAGCAGCAGCAGCGGCGGCAGTCTCTTTAATAGAATGAAAGTAAAGTGAAAGTGAAAGTTGCTCAGTTATGTCCGACTCTTTGCAACCTCATGGACTATAGTATAGCCCATGGGTGGAGTGTACAGTCCATGGAATTCTCCAGCCCAGAATACTGGAGTGGGTAGCCTTTCCCTTCTCTGAGGCATCTTCCCAACCCAGGGATTGAACCCAGGTCTCCCACATTGCAGTCAGATATTTTACCAGCTGAGTCACAAAGGAAGCCACTCCAAGAATCTTCTCCAGGGGATCTTCCCAACCTAGGAATCGAACCGGGGTCTCCTGCATTGCAGAAGGATTCTTTACCAACTAAGCTGTGATGTTTTGTCTCTATTATGGCTATAGTCCTCAAAATTTCTTTTAAGAAAGTTTCCTTCATTTCTATAACTATAAAAATATATATTTATAAAACATAAGTATATTTAGAATATATAAATATATATCTCATATATACATTGTAGAACATAATAACAACTTCTATAGGATGAAAAAAGAAATGTTGCAAAATATTTTCAGTAAAAAATAATCTTAGAAAACTTAAAAGTTAAAAAATATGTAAACCAATTTCTTACTAAAGTAGGTCTGAGAGAGTTTTTGCTTGAGTTAAATTCATTAAGTTTTAATGTACTTGCAGTAAAATTTACCCTTTTTTAATGTATAATTCTGGAGAAGGCGATGGCACCCCACTCCAGTACTCTTGCCTGGAAAATCCCATGGATGGAGGAGCCTGGCAGGCTGCAGTCCATGGGGTCGCTAAGAGTCGGACACGACTGAGCGACTTCACTTTCCCTTTTCACTTTCATGCATTGGAGAAGGAAATGGCAACCCACTCCATTATTCTTGCCTGGAGAATCCCAGGGACAGGGGAGCCTGGTGGGCTGCCATCTATGGGGTCGCACAGAGTCGGACATGACTGAAGCGACTTAGCAGCAGCAGTAGCAATGTATAATTCTACAAGTTTTGACAAATGTATGCAGTTTCTAACCACTCTGTGGCAAGATATAGGAAATTTTCCAGGATACCTATCATCAAAGAGACCACAAATAACAAATGTTGCTGAGAAGAGGGAACCCTAGTACACAGTTTGTGGGACTGTAAATCGGTATAGCCATTATGGAAAATAGTATAGAGATTCCTCAAAAACTAAAACTAGAGCTACCATGTGATTCAGCAATTCCATTCTTAAGTATATATTCGAAGAAAATGAGAACAGTAACCTAAAAAGTACGTTGGCCAAAAAATTTGGGTTGGCCAAAAAGTTTGTTCAGGTTGGCCAGAAAGGTTTTTTTCATGTTGGAAAAACCCAAACAAACTTTTTGCCAACCCAATGCATGCACCCCAATATCCATAGCAGCATTATTTATAATACCCAAGATATAGAAAAACCTAAGTCTCCATTAACAGATGAATGGGTAAAGAAGATATGTGATACGTATACACACATACATATACACACATGGGAATATTACTCAACCATAATAAGGAATGAAGTTTACCATTTGCAACATTGATGGATCTGGGGAGTATTATGCTTAGTGAAATAAGTCAGGGAAAGACAAACGCTGTATGATATTGCTTAAATGTGACTTATAAAAAATAAACAGATGTAACAAAACAAATGAGCTTACACATACAGAGAACAAACTAGTAGCTACCAGTGGAAAGATGGAAAGGGGATTAAGAGGCACAAACTACCATGTATAAACTAAATAAGCTACAAGGATACATTGTATAGCACAAGGAATATAGCTGATATTTTATAACAGTTTTAAATGAAGTATAATCTATAAAAAATTTGTATCACTATGGTGTATACCTGAAGCTAATTTAGTATTGTAAATTAACTATACTTCAATTTAAAATTTTTTAAAGTTTTAGGGCATTTTTATAACTCCAAAAAGTTCTTCCATCTGTTTTTGCAGTCATTACCTTTCCCCCCAGCCCCAGCCCTTGGCAAACACTGCTCTGATTTCTGTCCCTAATTTTTCCCTTTTCAGAAAAGAACTTCTTATAACCAGACAGTTTGTAACTTTTTGTACCTGATTTCTTTTACCTAACTTAACTTTTTGAGATTCATCTTGATGTTGCATGTATCATTCATGTATTTAATTCTTTTTTTACTGTTGAGTTAATTTAAATTGCATAAATGTGCCACAACTTATTTATCCTTTCAGTGAGTGTGGCTTGTTTACAATTTTTATAGCATTAGGAATAACACTGCTCTGAATATTTGTGAATAGTCTTTGAGAGACATTGCTCTGTGATATGTTAACTGTTTGAAAGACTATATAGCCTTTTCAAGCAATTGAAAACAATTGAAAATTCAATTTCCCCACTGGATTTCCTTGGCACATTTGTCAAAATTCGACTATTCTGGAATTTGTTTATATGTTTATCTTAGGCCAGTGCAATACTGATTACTATTGTTTTATAGCTTTATAATCTTGAAATCAACTCATTTGAGTCCCAGGTTTTATTCTTTTCCAGAATGATTTTGGATATTCTGGATCCTTTGCATTTTTCATAACAATTTTTACATCAGCCTGTTAATTCTAAAGAAAAGTCTGTTGAGATTTGGTTCGAATTTTGTTTCATCTAGAAATAAACTGGGAAAACAGACATCTTAACAATATTGAGCTTCCAATCCATGAATTCTGGGTGTTCTTTAGCTTTTTAAATTAATGTCTTGTGGTTTATGTTTTTAAAAAATATATCCCAAAGTGTTTTATGTTTTTATGCTATTGTAAATGGTTTCTTTGAATTTAGAGTTGCAATTGCTTGTGGTTAGTATTTAGAAATATAGTATGGTATCTGCAGGTCTACTATACTTACTTATTAATTCTAGTGATGTTTTTGTAGACTTTGTAGGATTTTTCTAAGTTGGCAATCATGTCATCTATGAATAAAGAGTTTTACTTCTTTCTGATCTGTATTAATTATATTTATTTTTTGTTTTGTTTTGTTTCATTGGCTGGAATCTTGAGGAGAGTGTTGAACGGAAATAGTGAAGGGAACATCGTTACCTTGATGAATCATAATCTTAGAGAACATTCACTCTTTCACCATTAAATGTAATAGATAACTCTAGGTTTTTTGTAAATTCCCCTTATCAGTTTGAAGCAGTCTCCTTCCGTTCTTAGTTTGCTGAGAGATCTTATCATGACTGGATGTTGAATTTTGCCAAATTATTTTTCCATAGCTATTGAAAAGATCATATTGGTTTATTTTTTAGCCCATTAATCTTGTTAATTCTCATATCCTTTATAAGGTATGTTAAATCTACAAGAGGATCAACAATACGGATTTTGACCACAGAGCCTTCGTTTTCATTGAATACTTTTAAGAACTAATGATCTATAGAACATACTGGGAAATGCTCATATAGAAACTATATGTATAGCATGAACATAATCCTTTTTAGACCCACAGGATTATTAATAATAGGTAACCAAGATAATGTAGAGAATACACTTAGCTTAATGCCGAGCACATAAGTGCTCTAGAGATATTCAAACGTTAAAAACTAATTCAAATATTAAATTGAACATGAATTCTACATTTATTATATGCTTACTTTTTCGGAGTCACTGTTAGTGATATTACAAATATTAACATAAAAACTAGGATGACTTATTTAAAACATGACTAAGTTACTTTGACTTTCTCTTACCCAATAAGGAAAATGGTATATATTCTGTCAAAATTATAAAGAACAGTTGTTTTCACAGCTTAGATTCACCAGATTTTAACCTTACCCTGCAGAGAAGCCTGACTGAATTTAAAGGTATTCCTGAACACCAACACAGGTTGAAAATAGCTTTTATGAAATTCCTCCCATGTGTCTATCATTCACTTAAGAAGGTTTCAACTATATGGGAAGTCACAGAGAACAATACGAATTTTAAGGGTGACTTGTTCCAAAGAGAATGCAAACATTTCTATGGACTCATGGAAAGCAGGTTATAATTGTTGAAAACACATATACACACAAAAGTCAATGCGTATATCTTATTTTTGACTTGGAGAGTCCCAAACGTATTGTCTGTGCTAATGTTATATAATTTATTGATCAATCACAGACTGAGTTTTAATTTGCCTAGTGTGATAGGGCCTGTTCCTTTTAGTATAAAAATTCTCAGGAAAGGAGAACCAGACAATCGCAAGTCACAACTGTCCAATTGTCTTTCCTGTTACAAGTTTTGCTTTATAACTTGAATAATTATAAGGATTAGATGATTTGCTATCCCTGGGCTAATAGTTTCCTCACATTTCAGAACAGCAGTTTATAATGATGCTTATATGTTAGTTTGATATTGCGTGTTGTTAAAAGAGTCTGCAGGTCTAGACTGGAGTTTATTTTTTAAGTGAGTGGTAGTGATGTTCTGCGGAAAAGGCAATGGCACCCCACTCCAGTACTCTTGCCTGGAAAATCCCATGGATGGAGGAGCCTGGTAGGCTGCAGTCCATGGGGTCGCTGAGTCGGACACAACTGAGCGACTTCCCTTTCACTTTTCACTTTCATGCTTTGGAGAAGGAAATAGCAACCCACTCCATTATTCTTGCCTGGAGAATCCCAGGGACAGGGGAGCCTGGTGGGCTGCTGTCTATGGCGTCGCACAGAGTCGGACACGACTGAAGCGACGCAGCAGCAGCAGCAGCAGTAATGTTCTGTATCCCAAACAGAAGGGCATGTGTTTCTATCTCTGAGCAGGAGTAATTGGGTACCAGGAAGGAGTCATACAGCCTTTGCTATTTGGAAGGGAGGGAGGAGAGTGTTTAGGAGGAAGATTCATCAGGCTTTCACCCCCTAGTCTGGGAATGCATAAGGAAAAGTTTATCTTGATTGCTAAACAGCCATGTAGTTGGTAGAATTCTGCCTCGGAGTGATCATAAAGGCCTGGAGACTAGCCTTAAAATTATGAAATCTAGGTTCAAGTCCTACTAATGCTACTTATTTTAGAAATTTTACTAATTTCTATGAGCTTTATCATTTGTAAAATTCTCATCTTCATCAATCTCAACTCATAGTTTTATGGTAAAACAATAATAGTGACCTGCAAAATATTTTATAAACTATAACTCACTATAATATTGCTACCTCTTGCTCAAATGCAAGAACTTTGAAATAATTGCTATGGTAATTTTTAATATTCAAAGAAAGGAAAAGGGGCAAATTGTTTTGTTTTTTTTTTTTAGTTTTTTTTAATCCATGATCTGTAACTGACTATAACCCTATTTCTTTGAAATATGTGTCAGTATTTTCTGAGTTACATAGTTGATGTTATGAATCTATAACTTCTAACATTGTTATTTTTATCCTTGTGGTTATTAACACTTATAACCTACCTCATATGTGCTGCTGCTGCTAAGTTGCTTCAGTCCTGTCCAACTCTGTGCAACCCCATAGATAGCAGCCCATCAGGCTCCCCCGTCCCTGGGATTCTCCAGGCAAGAACACTGGAGTGGGTTGCCATTTCCTTCTCCAATGCATGAAAGTGAAAAGTGAAAGGGAAGTCGCTCAGTCGTGTCCAACTCTTAGCGACCCCATGGACTGCAGCCCAACAAGCTCCTCTGTCCATGGGATTTTCCAGGCAAGAGTACTGGAGTGGGGTGCCATTGCCTTCTCCGAGCTCATATGTAAGTCTCCCCAATTCTTGAAAATATTTATTTAATGGCTTGTGATCATGATTTCAGTTAATTCTTTAAAAAACACAAGAAGAAAGAATTGGAATTGGTACATTAGAAACCTCTCATTTAGAAAAATATCTATTTTCTCATATATTTCAATGTCATCTTTGGTCTTTCATTCATTTGTAGCCACCTAAATGCAGGTCACAAATGAGTTTATCTAAAACAAATATTAAAAGTAATTATTAACACTTCAACCTAATCACAGCTATAGTTGTGATACTCTTTTTTATTTCTCACACAATATATTCAATAAACATCTTTTTAAGTCTTTTATTTTTCTGTGTAATTATAGTGTATTTCTTCTGGCATCTTATTTGAATCCTAAGTATATCCTAATATACATTCAGCAATCTTTCAAAACATTATTCCCTATGGACGTCTTAGAGATAGAGCTTTTTGACTTGTTTTTAAATGTTAGTTTCCAAGTGCCAATATACTACTCTATGCCTGATTTCATTTATGAATATAAAATTCATAATTCTGTATTCATATGATTTCTAGGTAAATTCTTTTATAGTATTGCTATGTTTTTAAAGGTATGGTCATCAGAACATTTCCATTGACTTCATGAGCATTGATCCTTTTTACTAAATCAAGAACTCTTTAAGTAGGGTTCTCCTGTATTTGTAAATATTATCTTAAGCAGATACATTGCCAATCTCTTAAAATAGAGCACTACTTTTTGACTATCATGTTATAGTTATATATAGAATATAGTTATATATAGTATATATATAGTATGCAGTTATATATAGTATATCATTATATACTGGCATACAAAATTTCATATTTTTATCGCATAGTCATGTGGATTTTAAAATTTAATTAATAAAATTTAATTAAATGAGAGTACTGATGTATATTAATGTTTTCGATAATTCATCTAATCAGTGAGATATTCTTAGACAAATGTTTTTGCTTTTATTATGCCTTATTAAAATGGTTAATGGTTACTATAAGACATATGCCAAAGGTTTCATCAACATTAATAAATATCTCACATAATTTCATTTCCTTTTGGTAAATGTGGCCACTCTTCTTTCACTCTATATAAGCTTTAAGTTCTTTTTCCTATTTCATCAACATTATGATCATAGTCAATTTCAGGATTCTTACATTTTTCCTCCATTCTTTTATTCTCCAAATAGAAATTCCAAGGTACAGAAAGTAGGTTTACTCTTAACTTTGTGCACTCAGAAAGAGACATTGGTCACAAATATTAAGCAATTTAATCAAAATCACTTCCCTGGTGGGTCAGACAGTTAAAAGCATCTGCCTGCAATGATGGAGACCTGGGTTCGATGCCTTGGTCAGGAAGATCCCCTGGAAAAGGCAATGGCACCCCACTCCAGTACTCTTGCCTGGAAAATCCCATGGACAAGGAGCCTGGTAGGCTACAGTCTGTGGGGTCACAAGAGTTGGACATGACTGAGCAACTTCACTTAATCAAAATCACCATGCATCACCAGTATAAGACATGTTATAGGTATTATACAGGCTTAGAAATTTTAAGTAATGACTAATATAGCTAATAAATAGCAGAATTGGTACCCAAATCCAGGTCATTAGACTCCTAGACCTAGGTTTGAAGTGTCCCCTTAACCTCTCGAAAAAGAACCTTTATTCTTTTTTCATCACTTATGTAATAATGTTCATTTGTAAATGTCAGAAATTAAAAAGGCAAGAAAAAGAAAATAAATAACAGTAAATCATAAGGATTGTTAATATCACAGTATAAAAAAGTGTGAAAGTGTTAGTCGTGTCCATCTCTTAGCAACTCCATGGACTATAGACTGCCAGACTCCTTTGTCCATGGGATTTCCCAGGCAAGAATACTGGCATGGGTAGCCATTCCCTTCTCCAGGGGATCTTCCCAGTCCAGGGATTGAACCCAGGTAAAGCAGATTCTTTACCATCTGGAAGTATATATCATGGTATATACTCTTCCTGATCTGAGCTGCCCAGCATGGTACCAACTATCCATTTGTGGTATTTAAAATTAAATAAAGTTAAAAATTCAATTCCTCGATTGGACTAGTTACACTTCAAGTTCTCATCAGTCACAAGCAGCCAGAGACTATTGTATTGGTCAGCAGAAATTCAAAACATTTTCTTCACCGTGGACCATTCATACACAGTGCTGTAAATGTAGACTTTTCTCATGCTTGACAAAGTACATGTACACACATGTACACAGAGGTATATGTTCACAAAGAAACTCCTGTTTTTAAAATGCAAATGGATCATACTATATATAATGTTTACAATCTGACTTTTTTCATCTAACACATATAAATATTTCCCATGTTAATACATGTAATATGCATAATAATTTTGAAGTATGAATTGTTTACTATAGCTATATGCCATAATTTTTTTAATCAAGTTCTTCTATTTTGTACTTTTAGATGATTAGCATGTTTTAATATGATATACGGTCTACAATGAACATTCATGTATATGCAGATTTATTGTTGTCACTCAGTTGCTAAGTCATGTCTGACTTGTTACAACCCCATGGACTACAGCTGGCCAGACTTCCCTGTTCTTCACTATCTCCTGGAGTTTGCTCAGATTCATGTCCATTGAATCGATGATGCTATCTAACCATCTCATCCTCTACTGCCCCTTCTCCTCCTGCCTTGAATCTTTCCCAGAATCAAGGTCTTTTCTAATGAGCCGCCTCTTTACATCAGGTAGCCAAAGTATTGGAGCTTCAGCTTCAGCATGAGTCCTTCCAATGAATATTCAGAGTTGATTTTCTTTAGGATTGACTGGTTTGATCTGCTTGCTGTCCAAGGGATTCTCAAGAGTTTTCTCCAGCACCACAGTTCAAAGGCATCAATTCTTCAGCATTCAGCCTTCTTTATGGTCCAAGTCTAACATCCATACATGACCACTGGAAGAACCATAGCCTTGACTATACAGACCTTTGTCAGCAAAGTAATGTCTCTGCTTTTTAATACGCTGTGTAGGTTTGTCATAACTTCCCTTCCAAGGAGCAAGCGTTTTTTAATTTCATGACTGTAGTCACCATCAGCAGTGATTTTGGAACCCAAGTAAATTAAGTCTGTCACTTTTTCCACTTTTTCCCCTCTATTTGCCATGAAGTGATAAGACCAGATGCCATGATCTTAGTTTTTTGAACGTTGAGTTTTAAGCCAGCTTTTTCACTTTCCTCTTTCACCCTCATCAAGAGGCTCTTTAGTTCCTCTTCACTTTCTGCCATTAGAGTGGTATCATCTGTATATCTTAGGTTGTTGATATTTCTCCCAGCAATCTTGATTCCAGCTTGTGATTCTTCCAGTCCAGCATTTCACATGATGTACTCTGCATATACGTTAAATAAACAGGGTGACAATATACAGCCTTGTCATACTCCTTTCCCAGTTTTGAACCAGTCAGTTGTTCCATGTAAAGTTCTACTGTTGCTTCTTGACCCACGTATAGATTTCTCAGGAAACAGGTCAGGTGTCTGTATTCCCATCTGTTTAAGAATTTTCCACAGTTTGTTGTGATCCACACAGTCAAAGGCTTTAGCATAGTCAATGAAGCAGGAGTAGATGTTTTTCTAGAGTTGCCTTGCTTCTCCATGATCCAAGAAATGTTGGCAATTTGATCTCTGGTTCCTCTGCCTTTTCTAAACCCAGCTTGTACATCTGGAAGTTCTCGGTTCATGTACTGCTAAAGCCTAGCTTGAAGGAGTTTGAGCCTAACTTTATGCAACTTTACTCTTTTATATAATTATTTCTTTAGGATAAATATCTAGAAGGGGGAATTTTTAGATAGAAAAAATATGTAAAATTTAAAGCATTTGCTATGAAGACCAAAATGACCTCCAGGGGAAAAAAAAATGTAGCTATATAAGTATTCCCTAGTAGTGTGAGAAGTCACCTGTTACTCCCTAGCCTTACTAACATAGCTTCTAGTTTGTTTTTTAAGTTCATGAAGACTTCATTTACCTCTTTTTGACCCATCAGTCTCCTCATAAGTTTTATATGTAAGAAGGAGGACACCACCTAAATAAGTTGCATGGAGAAAAGAGTATGAACTAATCTGGAAAAAGTTGAAATGAGTTTTTAAATATATATATATATATATAATTATATAATCATGTGAATTAATAAAGTATATTAAATTTTATATATATATATAAATCCCCACACATGTTAACATTTGTAATTAGCAAAACTTTCACTTAATACTTTTTAATAGGCATGTTATTATTTTCTGCAAAACATCTTAATTATGACAAATTTGCCACTACACAAACAATTTTAAAACCACAATAATACATTCCAGGGTGTGTTATGCTGGGAAATTGCCATTCTGGGAAGAATGAAGTCACTTGGCCTTTAGGTTGGTGCGTCAGAATATGCTCAAGGAAAGTAATATTTAATGAGAAAGCATGTATTACAATAGTCACTTCACTGTAATTAATTAAATTTTAGCTCCAATAACACCTACTTATGGGGGATTTTACTAGTCATTAAATTTATTTTCTTTTAAAGTACCAAAACTTAAAAAAAAAAAAATACCATAAGCTATAAAACAAACCAGAAACAAAGTTTTTTTTTCCTAATTGTGGTAGAATCTGACCAGCTGGTTCCAGTTCCCATGCCTGGCAACTGATGATCTCTGCCCTCTGAGCTCATACATTCTCAGATTCTGTGTTTTATATCCATCCTATCATATGACCATAAGCAATACGACTTCAGTACATTACATTAGCTCAAATTAGTTTCTCAGATGATCTAATCATCACTCTAAAGCCCTGAGGGAATGGAATGCAAGACAGGTAAAGGTTGATGAGAAAATAGAGACGAAGGGCCATTAAAGGACAGACCTCTATAGCAGGAGTGGAGGTTATTGGGATGGAGAAGGAGGGGGGGGGTGGGTATCAAAAAACAAATAAACATTTCTACATTAAACTGGCCCACTTTGTGAAGATTCAGTTGAAAGCATTATAGTTTTGTTGACATTTAGTTTGGGAAGTTTTGGGGAGAAGGTAAGATTTAGGGGAGCTTTGATGCAGAAAAGAAACACCAAGGTGAGAAAGAGAAAGTGTTTTATAAAGAAAGGAAAAAGATCCTAATTGATAAAATTACTTCGTTTGTTGATATGTTACTTTCTAGGACCAAAGGTGAAATTCAGCATTTTACCAAAATAGATTTGTTGTTCAGAGATTTAAGCTGAATCACTCTCCTTGGTGATTAGAAACTTAATCTCCAGAGTTGGTTTCTGATATATATATCAATAGCAATGTTAGACAAATTATAAAGGATTCCAGAAATGGTAGTTATTGATTCAACATGTATTTTTAAAAGCCTCTGTACAATAAATGATTAGTAGCTGTCTTGTAAGGTAGAAGGTATACATTACGCTTTAGGACACAGGTTTAAAATTTATCATTTCTTTGACTTACGGTGTATATTATTGGTCTCGTTCCATTTGTGCTAATCTGTTATCTAAGTATAACACATAAAGCAACCCTGGAAGGCTAACTAATTTTTCCATGTGCACTTAATTAGTGTGATTTGTAGAAGTTCCCACAGTGTATGTGATGTACTTTTAAGTCATGCAATCTCTCAGAGGGAAGGAGTCATGACAACATGCAATTGAGAATAATTGGAATATGATTTTGTGTTCTTATAATAATAACACCATTAAGTATATGATGAGGACATTAACATTAGATTCAGAATGTAAGAAGGGTATATTACCCTTCTCAGTAATAAATCACTTAGAGAAATTTTTAGTTTATAAAGTTTAATGCTTGAGAACAGCATATGAATTCTCCTCTTGAGCTCTTTTTCAAACATTTAAGGTAACAGTGTGCCTGATAAAGTTCTTTTGGGAAAATAAATTTTACCTATAATTTAAAATTCTACAAATCCATAATTTTATCTCAATATGTTTATGAAAAGTTGCCCCTACAGAAACCTTTGTTTCTTTAGAAGGAATTGAAAGTAATTGAGAAAAATTTAACCCATCTTTATCTCCTTAACCAGTTTTGAATTGGCAGTTGATTTCCTCATGAGACTGAGTAATTTAAGTAGTTTTAAAGAACAAAAGTACAAGTACTTTTGTATGTATTATAGGAGAAGGGGTTAGAAATGGGATAGCCTTAAAATCTTCAGAGAGGGGAAGAAGCCTAAATAATTTTAAACAAAGAATGAGAGGTTGTTACCTAGATATTAATGAAAACAAGTGAATACTGAGTTTATTATGTGTTAGACACTGTTTTAAGTGCTGTATATGTTTTAACTGCGTTACTCCTCAAGAGTGAAATATTATCTTTATTTTACAGCAGAGAAACTAGGGCATGTGGCTCAAAGGCTCTCAACTGGTAGACAGGGAAGATAAAAGTCAATCCCAGAAAGTCTCTGAGTCTCTATTAGAGGTGGTGGTGGGGGGTTGGCCCCCACTTAATTCTGATTTATACTTTCCACAATTCTTCTTTTTCTACAGCAACAAATATTTTTCAATCTATAATATTTTACTTTAAAACTGTCATATATGGGTAAATTAAAACTCCTTCAAAACTTTAGGAAAATAAATTTTTCTCCTCAAAAACCTATTTTTTCTTATTTTTATTTTGAATTTTTAAAATTTTTACACAGTTTTAAAGGTAACTTTCCACTTACAGTTATTACAAAATATTGGCTACATTTCCTGTGTTGCACAGTAGTACCTCCTTGAGCCTGTCTCACACCTAACAGTTTGTTCCTCCCACTTCCCACTTCTATGTCGTCCCTCCCCCACAATAAAAGAAAAAGTGAATGTGTTAGTCATGTCTGACCCTTTGCAACCCCATGGACTGTAGCCTGCCAGGTTCCTCTTTCCATGGGGTTTCCCAAGAAAGAATACTGGAGTGGGTAGCCATTCACCTCTCCAAGGGATCTTCCTGACCCAGGGATCAAACTCAGGTCTCTTGCATTCCAGGCAGATTCTTTATCATCTGAGGAACTACTAATTTGTTTTATGTATCTGCGAGTCTGCTTCCCTTTTGTTATATTCCTGTTTGTTGTACCTTTTTTCAATTCCAAATGTGATATCATACAGTATTTGTTTTTCTCTGTCTGACTTATTTCACTTAGCATAATCCCCTCCAACTCCATCCATGTTGCTGCAAATGCCAAAATTTCATTCTTTTTTATGACTGAGTGTATTCCTCTGTGTGTGTATGTGTGTGTGTGTGTACACATATCTCTGTTCATCTTTTTTTTATATTATTTATATATTTTTGGCTTCACCGGGTCTTTGTTGTTATGAGGGCTTTCCTCTGTTGTGGCAAGTGGGGGCTGAACTCTAGCTGCAGTGCGCTGGCTTCTCAGTGCAGTGGCCTTTCTTGTTGCAGAGTATGGGCCCTGGGGCACATGGGCCTCAGTAGCTGCAGCATGTGCGCTTGATAGATGCGGTCCCAGACTCTGTAGAGCACAGGCTTAATAGTTGTGGCACACAGACTTTGTTGCTCAGTGGCATGTTGGATTGTCCCAGATCAGGGATTGAATGCATGTCTCCTGCTTTGGCAGGTTAATTCTTTATCACTGAGTCACCAGGGAAGCTTCTATCCATTCATCTTTTGATGGACACTTAGGTTGCTTCCATATCTTGTCTATTGTAAATAATACTGCTGTTAATATTGAGATGAATGTTATCTGTTTGAATTTTTGTTTTGTTCTGCTTTTTTTTTCAGCTATACACCCAGAAATGGAATTGCCAGATCATATAGTAGTTCCATTTTTAGTTTTTTGAGAAACTGTCATACTGCTTTCTACAGTGGCTGTACCAATTTACATTCCTACCAACAGTATAGGAGGGAGGGTTACCTTTTCTCCACATCCTGGCCAACATTTGTTATTTGTGTCCTTTTTGATAGCCATTTTGATAGATATGAGGTTTAATCTTATTGTGATTTTTATTTGCATTTTTCTCATGCTTAGTGATGTTGAGCATCTTTTCATATACCTGTTGGCCATCTGCATTTCCTCTTTGGAAAAATGTCTACTCAGTTCTTCTTCTCATTTTTTAATCAGATTGTTATTTTGATGCTGAGTTGTATGAGCTATTTATATATGTTGAATATTAGTCACTTATCAGTCACATAGTGAAAGTGTTAGTCATTCAGGCATGTCCAACTCTTTGCAATCCTATGGACTATAGCCCACCAGCTCCTCTGTCTATGGAATTCTTCAGGCAAGAATACTGAAGAATAGTGAAGTGAAGTTCAGTTCAGTTCAGTCGCTCAGTTGTGTCTGACTCTGCAAACCCATGGACTGCAGCATGCCAGGCCTTCCTGTCCATCACCAGCTCCCGGAGTTTACCCATACTCATGTCCATTGAGTTGGTGATGCCTTCCAACCAGCTCATTTTCTGCCATACCCTTCTCCTCCTGCCTTCAATCTTTCCTACTGCAGATCTTTCCCACTCCAGTGGGTATCCATTCCCTTCTCCAGGGAATCTACCCGACCCAGAGATTGAACCTGGATCTCCTGCATTGCAGACAGATTCTTTACCGTCTGAGCCACCAGGGAAGCCCAAAAGTGTACCTGTCTTCTATATCATTTGCAAATATTCTCTCCCAATCAATAAGTTGTCTTTTTTAAAAACCCCTTTCTTTTAAAATCGAAAGGCTTTAGGACTTCCCTGGTAGTCCAGTGGTTGAGAATCTGCCTTCCAATGCAGGGCATGCAGGTTTGATCCCTAGTCAAGGAACTAGGATCCCACATACCTTGGGGAAACTAAGCCCACATGCCCCAGTGAATATCCCTAGTGATTCAACTAAGACCCCTCACAGCCAAATAAATAAATACCAAATGGCTTCATGTTTCCTAGCTGCTGTTGTTGAAGTCAGCAGAACCCTGAATCTATCTTTTTCTTACATTCACACAGTAGCAACCCTAATCCTTCCTTAGAGAATGGAGGACTCTGGCTGAAAAGGGAGTAGGACACAACTAGGAATGGTGGGAGAACAGAAGCATGTTTATAGAATTCAAAATATTTAAAAATGAAGATAGTTTCAGATGGTCATTAGCACTAAGATGAAAAAAAGGTAGGCAAGGAGAAAAGCAAATGGGAAAAGAGAATGTTAGGAAGGTGGTCAAAGAAAGCCTCTAAGAGGGTGGTCTTTGCTCCTAGACCCAAGGTTGAAGGTAAGCAGCACAGGTGAAGAGCTACCGGAAAAGCAAAGCAGTCCAGGAGCTAGTGTAAAGGCCTATAAAGAGCTAAAGATTTAGTTCCTGCAAGGAAGAAAAAGAAAACCAGAATAACTATGAGTGATGAGAGAGGACATGAAGAATTAGAAATAAATCATCAGGCCTTTTAGACCATGGTAAAGAATTTGAATTTTAATCTTAAGAGAAATGAAAGCCACTGAAGAAATTTAGCCAGAAAATAAGTATGATCTCATTCACATTTTTTAAATGTGATCTGGTGGAGAATAGGTTCTAAAAATGGGCATGTAACATCTAAGTGGAGATGTAAAAGGTGGTTGGAGAGTGGGTGAGTGGTATGTGATTACGGAGGTAGGATTATCTAGGGGTAGAGCCTAGACTGAAAAGAAGACAATCCTGGACCAATTTCTGGAGCTATCTGAACTCAAGAGTTTGGGTAGAAAAGCAGAAGCTAGGGAGATCAAGCAAAACTTAGACTCTTTCTGGCCAGCCAAGACTTAATTGTCATAGAGCATGGAGTGTAGATGCCTATAACTTTTGAACTTTCATGCTCTTCTCGTCTGTTATTATTAAATGTGACTTTGCCAATATGAGATTTTTGAGTTTGTGTTTTTTCTTATGAAAAACTGAACAAACGTGGATTGAATTGAATTAATGGTATTAGCAAGCAGATTTTGGCCAGTACAAATCAGTATATATTAAGGAATGCAATTATTAAGGATGTAGGGCTACAGTAAATATTCAGTGCCTTTTTCAGTGTCCAAATCTTGAACATGATGATTCTAACATTAAAGGCATACATTATATCAGGCAGAAGTTAATGAATTCAGTTATTCTTGGTGTCAAGTAATAATATTTTGTATCTTAGAAGATATAGACTATCCACAATATAACCACAGTCTTTCTAAAAAGAGACTGAGTAGTAAGCCTAGTTGTCCAATTAGCCCAGTCCACCCAAACTTTAACTTTTTCCTTCAAGCTATATTTTATTACTTTGAAAAAGTTTATTGTTTTAAAGTTAGTCTTAATGGGGGATAAACTGTATCACAGAAAACACAAGGACACAAATAGAAAAAGTAGTTTCGTTTGATGCATTAATATCAGCATAGAAAAAGCAATATCCTGCCTCATTTTTTGAATTTCATTATCAAATTAAGCTGAATAAAAAGTTCCAAATTTTCTTCAGGCAACATTTTTTTGTTTTCTGAAGCAGCAGTTTTCACTTAATACAAAATAACTCTGTGGCAAATGCCCAGATTTTGTATTAGGACATGTAATTTTCCAGAAGACATGTCAAATCCTATTGCTGTCCCTTTAATATGGATTGATTGGATTCAGTGTCAGAGTTCTATTAAGAACATCTGAAATGAAGAATGCCTTGAAAAGTGGGTGCATCAGTGGTAACGTTAATATTTTGTTTCAGGGAAGGGAGCGATTTTTGCTAAAGCTGCACATTTCTCTGGGCTTGAATGAATTAGATAGAATTTCAGACTGAGTGATGAAGTACAAACACTTGCATTCAGATTCTTTGTTATTTTACACATATATACATGGCTGTCAAGGGAGTTTCTGGTTCCTTGTGATATTCATTAGCTTTGGGGTCTCTTAAATCATCTAGCTGTAACCTAGAGCAATAGATGTATACATCCAATTCCAACACCTCCAGGTCATCCTACATCTCCCTTGGGTCACATCTGTCAGAGTTAGTCTGTGAGCCTTGTGAACCTGGAATCTTGTCTTCTTCAGGGCTGAATTAACAACTGTATTGTTTTTACTGTTCCTGATTACATTTTCATCTTATACTGGAAGATTCTTTCTCCTTTTTGTGTAAAGTTTTTCAAGACTGGATCCTAAATCTAAAACAACCCATAATATTTACCTTTTTAAGTCATAAACTAAATAAAATGACCACTATATTTTGCCATAAGTTAAACTTGAATCAGATTTCTAGCTGCTGTGGTCACAGTTTATAACTATACTCATCTACAACTTAAAATTTCTTTATCTCTTCTCTTTTTCATTAGGATCAGATGAAGAAGTTGGTTTTCTGTTTTTTAGACATGAAACATTGAGCCTAAAAAAAAATGTATCTCCCTCTGTGTTGCACTGCCTCTTTTTTTTTTTTTTCACCTACCAAATTTCTTATAAATACCATATCTTCCATAAGGAGATACAGTGTTTTCTATGGTGCTAGATTAATTATTTATTTAATATCAAGTATTTATTGAGCCTCTACTCTGCCAAACACTGCACTAGACCTTGGGGATTGTAAAGAGAACTGTCGACAGGTTAGATTGATCTCCTCTTGAATATTGTTAATTCATGAGGGAAACAGACAGATGGTCAATTACATTCTAGGTTGGTAAATGCTATGATAGTGGAAGTATAGGTTCTAGGCGAATATATGGAGTGAATTTTCTCTTTAACAATCTCTTCTCTCCTGTGGGATCATATTCCATCTGAATAATTCTGCTTAATTTTTTAAGGAACTTTCGATAGCTCTACTACATCATTTGCTAAATACCCACCATTTCTTTTCTATAATAACTTTGCTTTTATACATAAGTTTGCTTTCATTAGACCCCAACTTAGCATATCACTCTTTTAAAGTCTCTTCTGTAAGCATACTGAGTTTTTCCATGTACAGATTCATTAATGTGGAACACTTTGCTCTGCACCAACTGCCAAGTGACTCAATGCTATTATTTTTCAAATGTCTTCATAAGGAGCTGATACTTTGATGAGTTTTTCTTTTGACTCTGAGCAGCCTTTTCCAAAATGCCATGAGAAAGCAGTGTTCCAGAGGTAAATGTAAATATCAGGCTCACCAAGGAATTACTCCACAGTTCCGAACCATTATGTCTGATGTTCCTCATTATTTACCATCAGTGTATCCCAATTTGTAGCCCAGTAAGCAGAGGCACAATACTCATATTTATCCCTATGATCTCTTTATCTCAGAGCACTTGGGAAATGAATAGGTATTCAGGGTTATATTAAACTCCTTCAGGGTAACACCTGATATAGGTTCCAGACTATTTTTGCTAACGACATCATTACTTTTTCATATCATTACTTTCCTTTTTTAAGCTGCCATTTAACAAATCATTTTCTGTATCAAGTACTTTTATAAACATTGTCCTAGCAACCATGCTATTTAGGTATATTTGTATCCATATATTTTAGAAAAAGAAAGTGAGGTTCAGATTGATTTATAACTTGTCATTCAGCTAGTAAGTGGCAGAGAGAAACCAAGCTGTGATTCCAGGTCCCTGGACTCTTTTGCAGTAGACCATACCACCTCCCTGCATTAAGTAATTTCAGATTTGCCCAGACCCTGAGACCACTGGAACCAAGGCTTGCAATAAATGTGTTATGTGTCCTCTTTCCCCAATGGCTGGGGTATTTAATTAACATTTTACCTACTTGAAGTCAGAATACCCAAAATGCAATCTTGGATACTTGTCCTGAGTATATTCTTTAACCTTCATCATGGACTTTAATGAATGACCCAGCCTGCCAGTCTTCTTTCTGGTCTTCTTCCCTTCATTGCCACCCACTTAGAACTACATATCTGTCTCTCACAATACTGACTACTGATTATATCAGCACATCCATGACACCAGCCACCATACCCCACCTTCAATATTAGGCTCACTGAATACCACTGAATCATACCCAAGCCCAAGTTGCCATGTTTAAGCTTAATTTAGTTCCATCAAATCTGCCTCTGTTAATGGGATTGAAATCTTGATTGCAATATGTTTCTTCTTGCACTGTGTCCAGAATTTGCAGGACGTAATCATAGTATTTGAGCCACACACATCTCAGAGTTTATTCTGTCTCACTCTTGATGCAGCCTCACCCTCTCCCCCCTCTCCCATTGCCCTTGTTTACTGCAGTCAACTACATGCCAGCTGGATATCAGTTTGAGAAACGAACTTCACCAAGACAGCTGTCAATACACTGATACTAAATCAATGATGTCAGTAGTTAGGTTGGCATTGCTCTAATTTCAAATTGGCCTGAAAAATCTCATTCTTTCTCGAATTTTGCTCAAAGTGTCAAGTTTTCTATTTTTTTTCCTTCTTTTAACTATTACTCTCCATCAGAAATTGTCATATATTTTATTGACAATGTAGCTGTTTTTTTTTTCCTCATAGAACTTGAATTTCTAAAGAGGAAGGGGAAGACAAATACATAGCAACCACTATAATATCCATGTGATTTCATTTCCTAGCTACTCTCAGTTCTTGAAGAAAGTTTCAGTTTTACTGATGAGGCAATAAAGTTAAGGGAAAAAATGGGACTATACTAAATATGTCACTAAGAATTAGAGTTTCTCATATAAAATTCCCTTGCAGCCGCAGAAGGGCAGCCCCCTGCCCTGCTGCCCATGTTTTAGACCAGTGAATTATTGGTTTTCATAGTGAGCTGGAGTTCAGTGGGTCTGGACAGACTCTGCCAGCTGTGAGACAATGTTTAAGTTAAAATATCTGTCTTGGAGATTGGGAATGCTGAAACATAGGTAAAGAAAATAAATGTCTTGAGAGACATTCACTTATAGAGAGCATATTTGTCCCAGATGAATACCTTGCTAGCCTAGAGAAATCCAGAGATTAAACCTCTGAGGCAGCAGCTGAAGAATAGAGTAATGGAAGTGATGAAAACAAAAGGGAGAAGGGAGAGGCATAATTGGGACACACAAGGCGTTGTGTGGGGTTTTGAGAGGAATCCCTAGGTAAGAAACCGCATAGTGGGCTCTGTTCATGTATTCAACATGTAATCATACCTATTACGTGCCAGGCACCTATGCTCAACAATAGGAATGTATGGAGAAGGCAATGGCACCCCACTCCAGTACTCTTGCCTGGAGAATCCCGTGGACGGACGAGCCTGGTAGGCTGCAGTCCATGGGGTCGGAAAGAGTCGGATACAACTGAGCAACTTCACTTTCACTTTTCACTTTCATGCATTGGAGAAGGAAATGGCAACCCACTCCAGGGTTCTTGCCTGGAGAATACCAGGGATGGGGGAGCCTGGTGGGCTGCCGTCTATGGGGTCACACAGAGTTGGACACGACTGAAGTGACTTAGCAGCAGCAGCAGCAGCAATAACTAGGACAGGAACATATGATATAGAAGGAAATAACACACTTTAAAGCGTACAGTATTTAGGGGTTATACAGTACAGTGGTCTCGCAAAGGAATAAGTGACTTTTTATTGGGGACATCACAGAAGAGCATCTCCTGTGCTGACAGGTGACATTGTTGACTTCTGATCTGGTTGAATATCAACATATAAAAGATGGCAGAGGGGAAAGAAGGAAAAAATCCCAGGTCTGTGACAATTGCTTTGAGCTGCTAAATTTATAACTTTGGAACAACCTACCTCTAGAAATCTTAAAAACTGAAATAATAAGGCTGAGTTTACTGCCTAAATGAAGGACATATGGCAAAGAAAGGGGTTGAAGCTTACTTATTGAACTGGTTGATGTATATGGTGGTGGTGGTTTAGTCACTAAGTCATGTCCAACTCTTGTGACCCCATGGACTGTAGCCTGCCAGGCTCCTCTGTCCATGGGATTCTTCAGGCAAAAATACTGGAGTGCATTGCCATTTCCTTCTCCAGGGGATCTTCCTGACCCAGGAATTGAACCCAGGTCTCCTGCATTGCAGGTGGATTATTTACTGACTGAGCTATGAGGAAGACTGATGTGCATGATAGATGATAACTTCTCAACTGTTTTATTACCTGTTCTCTTGATGATATTAATTAATGAATTCTACATGAATAGCACTTTGCCAACAAAGATCCTTAAAATCAAAGGCATGGTTTTTCCAGTAGGGATGTAAGAGTTGGTCCATAAAGAAGGCTATGTGCTGAAGAATTGATGATTTTAACTTGTGATGCTGGAGAAAACTCTTGAGAGTCCCTTGGACTGCAAGGAGCTCAAACCAGTCAGTCTTAAAGGAAATCAATGCTGAATATTCATTGGAAGGACTGTTGTTGAAGCTAAAGCTCCAATACTTTGGCCACCTGATGTAAAGAGCCAACTCATTGGAAAAGACCCTGATGCTGGGAAAGATTGAAGGCAAATGGAAAAGGGGGTGGCAGATGGTGAGATGGTTAGATAGCATCACTAAGTGGACATGAATCTGAGCAAACTCCAGGAGATAGTGAAGTACAGGGGAGCCTGGTGTGATATAATCCTTGGGGTTGCAAAGAGTTAACCACCACCTAGTTAGTGAACAACAACAAAAACATAAATAGACATAATAGAAATTTTTGCCTGACTTCAAATATTGACTGTCTTCTGATACTGCCCTCTCCCCATTTCTAGAGTTGTAACACAGGACAGAATGGCTTCCTAGATCACAATGAACTTAATATGTTGTTTGCACCTCTCTGTTGGCTTGGATTCTCTGGTTTCAGCCTCCACCCCAATCCTAGCTTCTTCTCCCATGCTAGTTTACATAGTTGAAGTCATAGCATAATTTACTCCAACTCTTACCCTGTGGAGATAAGTATGGATTTGGAGTAGGATGTGAAGTCTCCAGGGAGAGAATGTCACAATATTTTTAAAGTCTAGACTTTCTGAGTTCTGAAGGTAGAGTGTACAAGTTTTAGATTGTAAAGGGCTGGGATTCTAAACCTACTATCTTTTTTGACAACCATTATTTTTTAGAAGTGAAATAAACTTGAATATTTGTGAGAAGAAGCCTGTAGATTGTAGAGGAATTTCTTGAAAGAAGACACTGAGAGGAAGGAGTCAACAGAACATGAAAGAAAGAGTCCCAAGAGTCATAAAGCAGGGACCCATATCCCTGCTTTATTAAGTCAAGAAAAGACCTAGACTTATGGGACAGTGGTAGAACCACTGTGAGGGGCATAGTTCTACTGCCAGGAAGCCATGTTATCCCCCAGAGAGCCTAGATTAGACTAGAACCTGAGGAACAGCTCACCTGGAAAGGCTGCCCATCCAGTAGAAATGCATTTGCTTAGCTTCCTAAATTTGGGGAATACACATTTTCAAACATGAACTGTGAACTTCCAGATGTTCAAGCTGGATTTAGAAAAAGCAGAGGAAGCAGAGATCAAATTGCCAATATCCACTGGATCATTGAAAAAGCAAGAGAGTTACAGAAAAACATCTACTTCTGCTTTATTGACTATGCCAAAGCCTTTGACTGTGTGTATCACAACAAACTGTGGAAAATTCTGAAAGAGATAGGAAGATCAGGTAAGATACCTTACCTGCCTCCTGAGAAATACATATGCAGATCAAGAAACAACAGTTAGAACCAGACATGGAACAACAGACTGGTTCCAAATTGGGAAAGGAGTATGTCAAGGCTGTATATTGTCACCCTGATTATGAAACTTATATGCAGAGTACATTATGTGAAATGCAGGGCTGGATGAAGCACAAGCTGGAATCAAGATTGCTGGGAGAAATATCAATTATCTCAGATATGCAGAGACATTAATTTACCAACAAAGGTCCATCTAGTCAAAGCTATGATTTTTCCAGTAGTCATGTATGGATGTGAGAGTTGGACTATAAAGAAAGCTGAGCACCAAATAATTGATGCTTTTGAACTGTGGTGTTGGAGAAGACTCTTGAGAGTCCCTTGGACTGCAAAGAGATCAGACCAGTCAATCCTAAAGGAAATCAGTCCTGAATATTCATTGGAAGGACTGATGCTAAAGCTGAAACTCCAATACTTTGTCCACCTGATGCAAAGAACTGACTCATTTGAAAAGACCCTGATGCTGGGAAAGATTGAAGGCAGAAGATGGGGACAACAGAGGATAAGATGGTTGTATGACATCAGCGACATGATGGACATGAGTTTGAGGAAGCTCCGGGAGTTGGTGATGGACAGGGAAGCCTGGTGTGCTGCAGTCCATGGAGTCACAAAGAGCTGGACATGACTGAGTGACTGAACTGACTAACTGAGAAGTACACCTCAAGGCTCAGCAGTTCCTTGTTAGGTATATCATAAAGAAACTCTTGAATATGTACACAAGAGGGTTGCACAGGAATGTTCACAGCAAGATTGTCTGAAACAGAGGAAAATTGCAAATTACATAAATTTGAGCAATAGAAAAATGGATAAACTGAACTATACAGGCAGCCCTTTGTGTCCACAGAAGATTGAATATATTTGGGAAAATTTTTTTAGAAAGTTTCAAAAAGCAAAACTTGAATTTCTGG
Source organism: Bos mutus (assembly GCF_027580195.1). Lineage (NCBI taxonomy): Eukaryota > Metazoa > Chordata > Mammalia > Artiodactyla > Bovidae > Bos > Bos mutus. Next base: position 25,983,739 of record NC_091630.1, on the reverse strand, counting down.
TGTGCTTGGGTTTCCCAGCTGGCTCAGTGGTAAAAAAACCACCTGCCAATGCAGGAGACATGGGTTCAATCCCTGGGTCAGAAAGATCCCTTAGAGAAATAAATGGCAACCCACTCTTGTATTCTTGCCTGGGAAATCCAATGGACAGAGGAGCCTGGCAGGTTACAGTCTATGAGGTCACAAAAGTGTTGGACATGATTTTGCAACTAAACAATAGTAAGCAAGCATTTACATTGTATTTACAGCTATTTACATGTATTTACATTGTATTAGCTATGACAAGCAATCTAGACTTGTCATGTTAGGTATGACAAGCAATCTAGACTCCCATAAAAGTACATGGGAGCGTGTAGTCTCAGGTTATATGTAAATATTATGACATTTTATATAAAGCACTTGAATATATTCAAATAGTGGCTATATACATAGTTGGATAAAGAGGATTGAAATTTGGAAGGATAAACAGAAAGCTTGAACTTATAATGTTTTACTTCTTTAAAAAAACTTAAGCAAAATAGGAAAATATTGCTTAAGCAAGCTAAGAGGTGGTTGTGTTCGGTGTAATATTTGTGAATGAAAAATGTTGCCTGCCTTATCAGTAAACAAATGATGTTGCAGTCATCAAGCTCATTATTGCCGCCCCCAACAGTGAGCCCTGAGGGAACGCATGTTGGAAACCAACAGGCTGCCCACTACCAAGCTCTCAGCCACTCAGCCACTCACAGTGGTACACCCTGATGGGCCTCAGTATACTGACTCTAGATACCTGAAGTGAAAGTGTGAAAGTCGCTCAGTTGTGTCCGATTCTTTGTGACCCCATGTACGATACAGTCCATGGAATTTTCTAGGCCAGAATACTGGAGTGGGAAGCCTTTCGCTTCTCCAGGGCATCTTCCCAAGCCAGGGATGAAACCCAAATCTTCTGCATTGCAGACAGATTCTTTACCAGCTGAGCCACAAGGGAAGCCCCTAGATACCTAAAGTTCATATCAAAGGAATAATTTCAATGAGCCCAGACTATTGCATCTTCCTGTACATGGAAAAGTGCTAAATTCATTAACTTGAGATACCTGGTTTTCTTTAATGGCATTTTTTTTTTTTTTTAAGATGTTCCAACTACCTGGTCTTTGTTGCAAAAACCTCTGTATATCCTAACTCCTCCTTTACCTCTTTGGAGATGTCCCCAGCAGTCCTTCTTATATCTAAGAAGCTGCTTCCTGGGCTTGAAGTCCTCAGAAAGTCTGTCAAATGAAACATAATTCTCAATTTTTTGACATATTCCTAATTGTTCTTTATGCTTGTAATCTGTGTTTTAAAGGCATGTTCTTTATAGAAGTGGTTGATAATTCTAGTGGCAATCAGGAGGTATGAATGCTAGAGGCCTTTCAGAGGGGCTCTGGCACTTAAGACTCATGACCCCTTCAAAGTGGGTGGCTGCTATCCAGCCCCAGTTATCTGTTGCCGAGTGGTAACTCAGACTTTGTGTTGCCATATCTAATTTTTCCAGAGACATCAATAATCTGAATTTTTTAATGTGAAATGTCTTGATATTTAAAAGTTGGCAACTAAATTCAAATTAACTAAACAAAGTAAAATGAAACATTATGAGGGTCCAAACCAAAGGGAAAAAAATTGCCTGTGTATTGGATTCAGCCCCACAGGTTACTAGTCTGCCACCACCTCTGCTGTGGGCTCTTATATTGTAATCTATTTGTTTGGCAAACGTAGGCAAAATATTGTAAAATCTTTTATTGTGAAATATGTTATTCATGTGAAGAAGGTGAAAATGTTCCAGGGCTCTGTAGAAAATGTGTACTAACCAGACTCCCTGGATCCCTGCAGAGAGGACCTTTGGCTGTGCTAAGGGTGATTCTTAGCTTCTTGTACACTTTATAGTCTGCAAATCCTTCACTATGAGGACCTCAAAAGAGAAGCAAGATTTTTCCATTGATTCCAAGACTGTGTCAGCAAATGCCAGACCCAGCAGGCCCTTTCTATTGTATGTTAAGTCTCCAAACAGCTGTAAATAGTTTGTGCCAAGATCTCTAGGAATATGACAAACAAATAGTATTTTACATACCCCAGGAGGCCAATTAAAGCTAGGAGACCAAAGATCACAATCTCTGAATAGTCACCACACCTCTCAGGGCTGATGGCCATGTTGCTGTTTTTTTTTGCCCTGATCTCTCCTCATCATATCTGTAGGTTTTGGTTTAATTTTTAGCAGAGTGTTTTGAACTGGATATCATTTTAAAAGAAACTATTGCCTAGATGTCTAGTCCGTACATTTTCTTACCAACATGTTCTCATGTGAGTGAGTTATGTACCTTCTTCTTATAGATTACCCAGTCCATTGAAGAGTTGGATCAGTGTATTCTTTGGACAGAGGCTGCAGTTATTGAAACCTCCTCAAAAGTGCTGAAAAAACTTTGTTATAGAAAACATTTGTGAAGCCATTTATGGGGATAAATCATGCAACTTAATTCACCAGATAATCATTCCCTCTTAAAGGAACTTGATTCTGTTTCTGTATTGACAAGTCTCTAATATTTTTAAACTCTATCACAGTATTCTTGTCTTTAGATCCATATAGTAACATTTTATAATGTAGTATTAGCTATATGGAGTTGCAACAGCCAAGTGAGTATAAAATGAACTAATGATTATATGATATTCTCATGCACATTTATATCACTGACAGATGCTATGGTACCTTAGAGACAATTGTTGTAAAGGGACATCCATGACAAATTGGGAGTGTGTTATACTAAAAGCAGGAGCGGGTAAAAGAAAATGAAGAATATTGATGTAGAATCCTGCCAAATGGAAAGTAATTACAAAACTAAGGATGAACCTAACAATGTTTAGTCTGTGAATAAAAGTTTATTTTTGGCTATTATACACAATGAAAGGTAATCGAATTCTTTGAATTTTTTAAAGAACTAAGTTCTCAAATTGACTACTTGCATTATTTCCAAATCAGTATGGTTTTTCATTCCTTTGTTTTATACACAATTTTTACCTACATTTTTATCAATTTAAACATTTTTTGCTGAGTAAGTCTCTTGGAGATCAGCTGGATGTAGAACTTCAAAAATGACAGAGTTGGAAGATATCTTACAGGATAAGAAAATTTTTTTCTCTCACATATATATGTTGTTAACTTAAAAAATCATCACAACCTAAGAGTTGAAAGTTATGTTTTATTTGGTGGGAATTTTTAGGACACCAGGCTAAGAGACAGCATCTCAAATAGCCCTGAGTGAACTTTTCTGAAGAGATGGGGAAAGGAGTGAGGTTACATAGAAATTTACAACAAAAGGCAGGTAGTCTGAACATCAGTATGGGAAGATGCACAAGTCTAGGCTCACCGAAATCATTCCTTTTATATGCATCTCAGCTGTCTGGGGCCAGTATCATGTCTTTTTCACATCCTCCCCCACCTCCCCCTAGCTCCTCAGTGCTCACCGTAGGGAGTGGCTTCAGCCTCATGGCTGCCAGATAGCAGGTATTGTTCTTCCTGGGCACCATCAGGGCTCAGAAATTCACATTTGAGGGGCTGGAATTGCTGGTGACTGTGACATCTTTGTTTACTGATATGACAGGATATACTCCATTTCTCAATGTAATTCATACTAGACAGGATTGTTGGCCAATCTATTTTTTAAAAACACAAACATAACAAACAAAAAATATCTGTACGTATGTTGAGAGACTGTGGAAAAAACATGGAATATAGTTAGGAGTGGAAACACTAACCTAGATCATTCAGGGAAAATAAACAAACCACCACTGAGGAAAAGGACCTATCAACACACATTAAATTCCCTTTATACAGTTTTATAGACCTGTTCTTTGTTCTGTTGTTTAGAAGAAAAAACAATAAGTCCTCACCTCCTTTTGCTATTTTTTGAAATGATGAAGATTTATCAGACCGGTAATAATTCAGCTCTGTGTTGTTCAGTTCAGTTCAGTTCAGTTGCTCAGTCGTGTCCGACTCTTTGTGACCCCATGAATTGCAGCACGCCAGGCCTCCCTGTCCATCACCATCTCCCGGAGTTCACTCAAACTCACGTCCATCGAGTCAGTGATGCCATCCAGCCATCTCATCCTCTGTCGTCCCCTTCTCCTTCTACCCCCAATCCCTCCCAGCATCAGAGTCTTTTCCAATGAGTCAACTCTTCACATGAGGTGGCCAAAGTACTGGAGTTTCAGCTTTAGCATCATTCCTTCCAAAGAACACCCAGGGCTGATCTCCTTTAGAATGGACTGTTTGGATCTCCTTGCAGTCCAAGGGACTCTCAGGAGTCTTCTCCAACACCACAGTTCAAAAGCTATGTTGTTAGTCAGGCCTTATCACAAAGGAGCCTTAAAAGGAAACTCAGCCACCCTCTTTTGCCTTGTTAATGCCTTTCACTCTTCTTCCTTGCAAACAGAACTACAATTTTGAGTAGCAGTCCCCTAGCACCAGGCCCAGGGGATAATTTCTTATTAGTCTCTACAAGGAATCTTATTCTTTATTGGCCTACAAGTGAGCATTGCAACCAGTTCAGGAAAATGAGACATAAAGAGAATCTCCTTGGGCAAAAATGAGTCTCTTTTCTGCCTGTCTTCTTCCTTGCTGCTTTGAATACTCTCATGTAATGCTATAGCCATGTGATTGTGGACAGAGTTGAGGGCACAGCAACCAAAAGAATTCCAGAAACATTGACTAGCATCCTGATATTGTTGAGCATCTGAGGGAACTGCCTAATCTCCAGATTTCTTATTAAGTGAGAAAACAAACTTCTGTGTGTTAGACCACTCTAACTTGGCGTAAAACTTACAGCTAAAAGCATTTTAACTAATGCGTTCAGCATGAATAATTATGCTAAAAAAAAAAACCCAGAAACAATAAATAACAAATGTTGATTGAGTCATTATGTACTGAGCCCTATTTTTTCCATTCATATTTTCATTTATGCCTCACAATAATCCTGTGAGGTTTACTGTCATTATCTTCATTTATCAATAGGGATGGTGAGATATGAAAAAATTCAAGATATGACTGGTAAGTGGTAGAATTAGGTGCTTATACTCCAGCAGTTTTGTTTTATGGGATTGCCATTTTGAGATTTTTATAGATCAGCTTTTTAAAAATTACCTGTATTTGAACTCAGGTAAAGAAAATGATTGTAGATGAAATTTGTCAAAAAAGAATGATCTCAGGTAATGAAATCTAGTGGAAGCATCACAATGTGTTCGGTAGTTGTTGCTCATTCCAGTCTGTGTTTGTTTTGTATTATTGCTGAAACGATGCTGTGATTGTACAGGTTTGGGACTTCATTGTTAATTTTTGGTATAATATTTTAAGGCAATGGCACCCCACTCCAGTACTCTTGCCTGGAAAATCCCATGGACGGAGAAGCCTGGTAGGCTGCAGTCCATGGGGTCGCTGAGGGTCGGACACGACTGAGCGACTTCACTTTCACTTTTCATTTTCCTGCATTGGAGAAGAAAATGGCAACCCACTCCAGTGTTCTTCCCTGGAGAATCCCAGGGACCTGGGGAGCCTGATGGGCTGCCGTCTATGGGGTCGCACAGAGTCAGACACGACTGAAGTGACTTAGCAGCAGCAGCAGCCTTATATTCAGTAGCACTGTTAGGGGAAGCACAATGACTGAAACCGCCCACCCTGGCCAGGCACCATAGTAACCATTTGTATGAGTTGTTTTACGACAGGAGGTCCTGGTAAGGAACACAGAACTAATAAGCCACCACCAACCAGAAGAGTTCAAGAAAGGTAAAAGGAGATACCACATGTCCAACCACCTCCCAGAATCCTTCTCACTGGCATCCATATTGGCTGAACAAGGTGTGTACCACCAGGAAGGACTCTGTCATAATGATTGGCTAAAGACAACCTGGAAACTAATCCCATCACCATAAAACCCAAGACTGTGAGACACGTGGCAGAGCAGTTCTCCTGGGTCCCCTTACCCTACTGTTGTCTGCCCGGGTGTCCTTTCCCAATAAAATCTCTTGCTTTGTCAGCACATGTGTCTCCTCGGACAATTCATTTCTGAGTGTTAGACAAGAGCCCAGTTTCAGACCCTGGAAGGGGTCCCCCTTCCTGCAACAACACTAAATCTTAGTAAAGCACAGATACATGGAAATCTTTCACACATTCAACATGTAAGCAAAAACAGCTATTATTTTAACAAAAAATGATACCAGATTATCTCAAATACAAGTTAACGGGAGGACTGACAAAACAGACAGAACACTAAGTTAACTAACACTGATGTCCAATCAATGGATTTTTCTTTTGCTTGTAGCTAGCAAGCAGGAAGCAAGGAAATGTTGGTTTTTTCAATACCAAGCATATGAATAGCAGCCACCACCAATGGGGGCCACCACCAATGGGGAGTGGAGGGTGGAAATTGCATACTTGGGGAATAGAATTTAGTACCCAAACTGATTCTCTGTGTGCTTCCAATGGGTCTTATAAGAAACCCAAAATTTAGAGACATGATGCAAAACCACATATTGGGCAATCATTCATGCATAGTCTTTTGAATGCATCAGCAAATATATTTCTATCAGGAACATAAAATTTATAAACTGTAGTTTTCTTTTTTCTTTAATGGTTCATTTACTAAGTTCAATTTATTTTGGCTTTCCCTAGAGTATCTGCTTTTAAAATTCATAAAATTCCTGCCCCATTCTTGTGTTTAGACCTCATCAGTACTTTGATAATAAGATGGTGTATTTCCAGACTAGGTTTTATTTCATTTTGGCTTAAATATTTCCTCTTTATAGAACTGAGTTTATTAAAAATAATTTTTCTTTTATTAAAAGATCATGGGGAAAAAGAGAGAGAGGAAACAGTTTGAAGGGGATGTGTCCTTTTATAAAAATATTGATAAAACAGTCAAGCTCGAGCTTAACATTGACTGGAAAAAAAAACATACAATGTAAAAGCTGTGAGTTGAGTTTTATTCAGTGTCTTACTCAGGACCATATCACAGGAGATAGCTTCTCAGATTGTTCTGAAGAACTTGTCCAAAAAGGTGCAGAAGAAGCCAGGATATTTATGTGATTTTGACTAAGGAGTGCATATAATCCAACATACATCTTTGTAGAAAGTTAGTGCTGGCCATGAGGAACAGATATCTCAGTTACTAATTTTACTGCTTTTCTGAGTATGGGAAGATGCAAGAATCTGAGTTCATAAAAAGTTTCCTGAAATATATATAATTATCCAGGGGCCTGTTTGTCTGTTTTGCCAAAGCTCAGAGGGGCCTTATCCTGTTCTTTGTCCTGAATTCAGTGAGTACAGTAGCCAGTACTGCTGCTGCTGCTGCTGCTAAATCGCTTCAGTCATGTCCGACTCTAGTGTGACCCTATAGGTGACAGCCCACCAGGCTCTGCCGTCCCTAGGATTCTCCAGGCAAGAACACTGGAGTGGGCTGGCCAGTGACTTAATCCTTATAGAACAGGATGGTGAGTGACGTTCTCTGTTTTACATTAACTTCTTTTGGAATGTATATGAATTTTTTGAAAAATTTTAAAAACATCTTGGAGTACCAAAGCCACACTCATTAATATCTTAAAATGGAAGCTATAATAATTCTAAGTATATGATCCAGTTTTTAAGTGAATTTATCTATTCAGAAGGGATATTGGCAATATTTGAAATAGGTCAGATTTGTCTTCTCTTTCCCTCTAAGGTTTGGATTTGTTGTAGTAAAATGGAAAGCCTATGGTTCTTTGGACAAGGTCCTTAACATATCTGAGTCTACTTTTCTCATTGAAAATAAAAAGGGGTCCTATAGTCTCAGAGATTTTGTGATAATTGTTTGAGATAATGTCATGAAGCAACATTCTAAACTTTTTTTTTAATCCAATTACCCTATGTCATTAAAGCTTAGTTATCTTGTGTCCTTGTTAAAGGAGTCACTGTGACTAGTTATCTGTCATAGTTATTTGTGTATTAAGTTATTCTAGCAAAAGGAAAGAAGAGCAGCTGATTTAAACCTGAAAAGCCCAAATTTTTGCCAGCCTTCTAGGGTAATCATAAATATTCTCAGCTCCCTCCTGTGTAGACACGAAATTGAGGCCCCTCCACAATGTCCAGGTATTTCTAAGATGGTGTAGGCATGGGAGAGGCTTGTAGGATCTGATCATCTCTCACTCCCGGGCCCAATCTTTACTCACTGCCTTGCCTCTGTCACCTTCTTTTTTGGCCTGTGTATCCTCAGGCCCCTGTTCATTTCCCAAAGCTCAACTAACAAAGGACTTAGGTAAATAGCAGTTTGCTTAATTAAACAGAACATTTTGGGGAGGAGAAATATGCCCAACATAGAAAAGGAAAAATAAAAGTAATCATTAGACAACTGTTTTCAACTGTGCTGTCTCTCATCTTAGACTATTTCTCACTCTTTCTTCTCTTCTACTGTACTCTTCTACTCCCGGTCCAGAATCCCCAAAACCTCCGGTCTGTACTCATGTGCCCAACAGTTGAAAGTTTCTGTTAATACATTATGCAGAGCAATTTTTCTTCTTTTTATCCCCCTTTAATTTTCTCCTTCCAGACTATGCCTAAGGACCCTGCCTTCACTTTAAAATATTAAGATATTTTCCTAAATAGAAGAACAGTATAGAGAACTAAGCAGAAGCATTGAAATTAGAGTTTACCTTCAAAATGGCATAAAGCACTATGCAGATTGCTTCCATGGCTTATTACATTTAACCTTCACAACAGCCTGTGAGATGGGTACTATTATCCTAATTTTACAGAAGAGGAACCTGAGGTCAATTTTATATTTACTCACTTGTTTCTATTCTCTTAATATTTTTCCAAGGAAGAGAATTTTCTTACACAGGACATTTAATTTTTTTTAATTTAAGTGTAAATGATTGTGGGCACTCGGTTGCTTCACTTGTTGTCTCTTTGCGACCCCATGGACTGTAGTCCACCAGGTTCCTCTGTCCACAGGATTTTCCCAGCAAGAATCCTGGAGTAGATTGCCATACCCTCCTCCAAGGAATCTTTCCAATGCAGGGATCAAACCCAGGTCTCCTGTGTCTCCTGAATTTACAGGCAGATTCTTTACTGCTGAGCCACGGGGAGGGCTTTTTGATCTAAAAGCTTGAGCTGAGGTCCCAGCTAATAAAAAACAGAAAGAATCAGTCCCATTAATGGGAAATAATTGGAATAAAATTTTGGTGTGTGTACGTGTTTGGATTTTTTTGTATGTGTTTAGCTTTCTCTACCCTTCAATGATTTCACAGATATACTGTAGCCTTGGATAATATTTATCCCCCTTATATACTTGATCTTATCCCTCATTCTGCTTATTATTTTTATTCATTATAGTCTTTATTCAACTGTGGATTGCCACAGCTTTGGAGGAAATTTACTTCTCTGTTTTTGTATCTGACAAGGAATTCATGAGTCTTTGTCAAATATGCATAATTAGTTTATAATGGTACCAGCATTGTTACTTCTTTCTTGCTTTTTGGCATTCTCAAATTATTTGGGTTTTTGTTTATTATTTTTAAAATATTTGGGAAAATTCAACATAATTTTGTGGCATGATGACAAAGAACTGGGAATGTTGTGTTCCGATCTTGTTACTCTCCTCAAATTCCTATGGGACCTTAGACAATTTGAAAATTTTTTCTCAGTCTGAGACTTCATTTTCAATTGGGGAAGCTGCCTAGCTCCATAAGGATACAGAATACATTAAATAAGAGATGATTTTAAAGGGATTTTAAAGATAATTTAACAAACATTTTACTATATACAAAATTAAAAGATATATATAGCAGTAGTATGTGTTCTGCTTATGAATTGCTGCATGTGAATGCTCTTAATTAAACAATGTAAGAGGACTCTCCAAGTAATCTTAGTCACAAGAAAACTCTAATCATCAAAAAATGAAGGGATCTTTTTCCTTTCATCAGTTATTTTGTTGTTGTTGTTTAGTTGCTCATGTCCGGCTCCTTGCAACCTCATGAACTGCAGCACGCCAGGTTTCTTTGTCCTTCACAATCTCCCGGAGTTTGCTCAAACTCATGTTCATTAAGTCAGTGATGCCATCCAACTGTCTCATCCTCTATTGCTTCCTTCTCCTCCTGCCCTCAATCTTTCCTGGCATCAGTTATTCATACACATAATAAAAGAGCTAAATTGTTCTGCAGTGACAATGGAAAATTTATTATGAAAAACAGTACTTTTAGAGACTATATTTGTTATTTACCTCCATATCTTTGAAAATATATGATTGATATGCTGGGCCTGAGGTTGCAGCTCTCTTTCCTCTACCCATCCCATCATACACACACTTGCTTCCCATCCCCTATCCTTCCACTACAGTTGAAGCACAATGTTAGTTAGATTCAGTGTTCACATCAGTATAACTTTCTAAGTGCTATACAAATCTGTGCCATTGAAAAGACTAGGATCACTTCAACTTTAACTAATCTTTACATTTTTCCTGGAGGTTAATATTGCCTCATTTTTTTAAATTTTAGTTTTTAACATATTTATCATAAATTTAAATTCAAACCTTGAGCTGCTTGCCAGTTGTCTGAATCTCTACTTAAGAATTCAGGTATGGCCTTCACTGGTGGTCTGGAAGGTTAAGAATCTGCCTTCCAGTACAGGGGATGTAGGTTCAATCCCTAGTTAGAAGACTAAGATATCACACTTGAAAGGTAACTAAGCCCACTCAACACAACTACTGAGCCATTGCCCTCTGGAGCCCATGAACTGCAACAGAGAAGCCTGTGCACCACAACAAAGAACCCACGTGCCACAACAAAGACCTAAACTGCAGTCAATAAATAAATAATAAAAAATAAAAAATATTTTTAAAAAAGAGTGTAGATACATCAGTTATTCTATTAATCTTGTCTTCTTGAAAAAAATCACTCCTGGAGCCCCTGGGCTACTCTTAACTGGGCTGTTTACGTCCCTGCAGGTGATTTCCTTCACCTCACCTCTTTCCAAATCCCCTCTTTTTCCTTCACTCTCATAAAGCTTTTCTCCAGTAGCTTCCTGACTAAGGGAAAAGGAAGTGACAACCCACTTCAATATTCCTACCTGGAAAATTCCATGGACAGGGGAGCCTGGCAGACTGCAGTCCATGAGGTTCCAAAGAGTCAGACATGACTGAGCATGCACACAGGTACATGAACGGAAATTTTTTGAGAATTGACATGTCTTTATTTCATTCTCACTGTAGTAATAGTTTGTATAATAATTCTCCAGTTGAAGTCATTTTGCTTCAGAGTATTACAGACATTATTCCATTATCTATATCCCAGTGTTTATGTTGAGAATTCCAGTGCCTTTCTGATTTCCGCTCTTTTGTTTGTGACCTGTTCTTCTGGCTTTGGAGGTTGTTGGATCTTTCCCTTATCTCTAGGTTTCTGAATTTCACTGAAATTTGTCTTTGTGTGGGTGTCTTTCCATTTGTTGTGCTGGATGATTTTTAAGCTTTTTTTTTTCAGAATGATTTTTTCTTTCTCTGTGTTCCTGTTCTTTCTTTTAGAACTTTGGAAAGACTAAGTGGTAAAATCACTAGGATCTAAAGTCAGACTGCCTGGGATTGAACCCTAGACTTTCTACTTGTTAGCAGTGTGACTATTTGGGGGCTCAATCTTCCAACTAAGATAACTTATTTTTGATCTGTTGGACTGTAGTTTCATTCTTTTTCTCTTCACCTGCCAATTCTTTGTCATTTTGCTACACTTCGTAGGAGATTTTCTCAACAGTATCTTCCACCTATTTTTTTTTTTTTTTACCTACCATCATATTTTTAATTTTCAGGAACTTTTGCATATCTTACCCCCTCAGGATATTAATGATTTTTTGTCAAGTTTTCTTCATATTGTATAACCTCTGTTTCCTCCAAAATGTTGTTTTCCCTCTCTTTTATCTTTCTATTTCATGTTCTATGTTAAAGCCTTTCCTTAAATGTCCAATATTTATGATTAACTGTTCATAGGTAAGGATAGAGGACTGAGACACTTATTTGAAGATAATGATCAAACATGGACTCCACAGAAAGATAATTTGGCTAGGACATTAATTGATTCTCTCCCAATTTCAGAATCTTTATATATGTATATGCATTTTGGAACAACCATTTCCCCTGAAGAAACTCCTACAGTATCCTCTCTGGAAGATAAAGGCATTCCGGGAGTCAAATGGGCAGAAAGGACTAGACATCTCAGAATCCTACTTTCAGTAAAGTACCCCTTAATCAACGGTCCAGCGTCTGCCAGTCCTGTTGTATTATCCCTTCCAAGCAGTAAACCCCCAGTTATGTGTTGGAATGAAGAAGGGCAAGTTGGCAGCTACATAGAGAAAATGCACTGCTGCTGCTAAGTCGCGTCAGTCCTATCCGACTCTGTGCGACCCCATAGATGGCAATCCACCAGGCTCCCCCATCCCTGGGATTCTCCAGGCAAGAACACGGGAGTGGGTTGCCATTTCCTCCAATGCATGAAAGTGAAAAGTGAAAGTGAAAGTGAAGTCGTGTCCGACTCTTAGCAACCCCAGGGACTGCAGCCTACCAGGCTCCTCCGTCCATGGGATTTTCCAGGCAAGAGTACTGGAGTGGGGTGCCATTGCCTTCTCCAAGAGGATTCTGTGAAGTAAACTAAATTCTTTCTTTACTGCTCCCACTGCAGGCTTAGGATATAACTTACTCAAGTATCCTAAATCATTATCATTTTTCCATATGCTTTCCAACTGTCCTAAATTTCTGTGTATTTTTCCTCTTCTGTTTCCCCACACCCTTTTGGGTTTATTTCCTTTCAGTCAGTTCAGTTCAGTTGCTCAGTTGTGTCCGACTGTTTGCGACCCCATGAATCACAGCACGCCAGGCCTCCCTGTCCGTCACCAAATCCCGGAGTTCACTCAAACTCATGTGCATTGAGTCAGTGATGCCATCCAGCCATCTCATCCTCTGTCGTCCCCTTCTCCTCCTGCCCCCAATCCCTCCCAGCATCAGAGTCTTTTCCAATGAGTCCATGAGGTGGCCAAAGTATTGGAGTTTCAGCTTCAGCATCAGTTATTTCCTTTAAAAATCCATTTTCTACACTAAATTCAAAAGGGTACATGAATCTCAATATTCATACAGCATTATTTACAATTGCCAAGATATATGGAGGCTATCTATGTCCATCAATAGACGAAAGGATGAAAAAGATGGGATATATATAATGAAATACTTGTTTAATTGCTAAGTTGTGTCCAACTCTCTGCGACTCCATGGACTGTAGCCTTCCAGCCTTCTCTGTCCATGGGATTTCCCAGGCAAGAATACTGGAGTGGGTTGCCATTTCCTTCTTTAGGGATCTTCACAACTCAGCGATCAAATCTGCATCTCTTGCATCTTCTTCATTGGCAGGAAGATTCTTTGCCACTGAGCCACCTGGGAAGCTCTATAATGGAATACTACTCAGCCATAAAAATAATGAAAATTTGCCATTTACAGCAACATGGATGGACTTGGAGGACATTAGGCCCTGCAAGTGAAATAACTGAAATAAGTCAGACAGAGAAAGACAGATGCTGAATCGTATCACTTATACATGAAATCTTAAAAAATATGACAAACTAATCAATATAACAGAAAAGAAGTAGACTCACAGATATAGAGAACAGCCTACTGGTTGCCAGTTTCAGGGGTGATATAGGGGTGGGTACAAGGGGTACAAGGGGTGGGTGATATAGAGAGGTACAAGCTATTAGGTGTAAAATAGGCTCAAGGATGTACTTTACAACATGGTGAATATTGGTAATATTTTGTAATAGATGTAAATAGAAAGTAACTTTTAAAATGGAATAAAACTTAAATGAAAAAAATTGAGACACTAAAATTAAAATTTTTAAAAATCCATTTTCTGATTTTTTCTTGTTGGGGCTTGGGGAGGGAGTAAAATTGGATATGTGTTAAATTATCCATTTTTACCTAGAAATTGCAAAGCAGAGATTTCACTGGGTACCAATCTATCTAGACCAACTCGAGAGAGAGATTATTTCTCAATTCCTCAGAAAAATCTCATGAAAATTAAGGATTTTTTTTTAAATTAAGGAATTTGATAGAGGTTTGTCCCCCTCCCAACCATGGTACTGCTGTCTACAGAAGTCATCAAATTGAAAAATTCCTGTGACTCTTCAGACTTAGAAAATTATTTCTTGATACTTAAGCATTTTATACTGCAAAAGTTTATACATTTAGTGAATGGGAGGAAAGAAGGTGCAACTTAATCATTGTCCCATCTTCTCTACTTCTTACAAACCTTTTGTTTTGCAACAAGACAAATGAGAGAATGGAGATTCTGGTTGTGGGAAATGGAAAAAAAAAAAAAAGCTCAATTAAGCATGGACAAGTCGAGAGATGAACAGAATCCTTATGGTAGTGAGTTCCATCTCCAGTTCAGTTCTTCTTTGAGTTCTTGATTTATCTTTATATCCTTTCTAGTTACATATATCAATAAATTATTATTTGTTTCCTTAAAATCATTTGTTTATGATTCCATGTCTTACTACTGAAAAAGCCCTGACTTAATTCATTAAAGAATTGACAAATTTACCAGTATTAGGAACATAGAAACGATTTTCATCAACATAACTAGCATAGAATTTTTTTAATTGCATAAGGAATTATAGAGGAATTTTATTTCTACTTCTAGAAAAGAAAATAAACCCTAAATACAATCGTAAGGTTCAGGTCATGTCTAAGTAGAAAAATACACACGAAGAAAGATATTTTCTATCTTAACTTTTTTCCCTTATTCAACTCCCAGTGAATTTAATTTAGTGAATGGAGTTTCTCAAGATTAAATTTTTCTAGAACACTTTTCTTAAAGTTTGGTGCCTGCTTCTCCTTACTGTTCGGCAGATATCAACATAATTTGATACAAAATAATTAAATTCATAATTATTACTCCAGTAAAGCTTATCCTTCATATTATATTGGGTGACTATGATAGATAATATCTATCCTTCTAAATACATAATTTTAAAATACATTTTATGTACTATTACTTTTAAGATTCAGAAAGTCTTATACCTAAAATACAGTCCCAATTTCTAATAATAAAATTATTCCTAGTTATATAATGCCGTAAATGTGTAAAAGGACAGAGTCCCAAGGGTTATGGCTACTTGATTAGCTGAACAAATTGAAAATCACTGTCTTAAAAACTCTATTTTCAATTTTTTAGAACTTAGCACTCAATTGTAGCTTAATAGCTGCAACACACGTAACTACCTATCCAGCAACATCTCAGACTACATCATTGCTTGTCTTACCTTATCTTTACCTTTTCAACACTCAAAATATAAACTTATTACTTTGTCCTTTCTCACCTTTGTCCCCTTTCTCTTCTTATGCTCCTGGTTCTTATGAAAAGCTTTCTATTTATAACCAATTTCAAGATCCCTTAAAGCTGGATAGTGATCATTTACAGTTTCATCAAAATTAGTCATTAAAATTTTTTGTAAGTTATTTAGTTTAGAACCCTCTAAGAGTACTAAATCTTCATTAGAAATCAAATTAAAATATGACCAAATCATCAATTTAATACTTCCCTTAAAGTAGGAAAATACTGTTTCACAATAAGTGTAAGAACTACTTGCGTTCACCTTTTGAAGATTAGGGAGGTTTGTGACATTGTACAGGAGACAGGGATCAAGACCATCCCCATGGAAAAGAAATGCAAAAAAGCAAAATGGCTGTCTGGGGAGCCCTTACAAATAGCTGTGAAAAGAAGAGAAGCAAAAAGCAAAGGAGAAAAGAAAAGATATAAGCATCTGATCCAGAGTTCCAAAGAATAGCAAGAAGAGCTAAGAAAGCCTTCCTCAGCGATCAATGCAAAGAAATAGAGGAAAACAACAGAATGGGAAAGACTAGAGATCTCTTCAGGAAAATTAGAGATACCAAGGGAACATTTAATGCAAAGATGGGCTCGATAAAGGACAGAAATGGTATGGACCTAACAGAAGCAGAATATATTAAGAAAAGGTGGCAAGAATACACAGAAGAACTGTACAAAAAAGATCTTCACGACCCAGATAATCACGATGGTGTGATCACTCATCTAGAACCAGACATCCTGGAATGTGAAGTCAAGTGGGCCTTAGGAAGCATCACTACAAACAAAGCTAGTGGAGATGATGGAATTCCAGTGGAGCTATTTCAAATCCTGACAAATGATGCTGTGAAAGTGCTGCACTCAAATTTTCAAATTTGGAAAACTCAGCAGTGGCCACAGGACTGGAAAAGGTCAGTTTTCATTCCAATCCCAAAGAAAGGCAATGTCAAAGAATGCTCAAACTACTGCACAATTACACTCATCTCACATGTTAGTAAAATAATGCTTAAAATTCTCCAAGCCAGGCTTCAGAAATACATGAACCGTGAACTTCCTGATGTTCAAGCTGGTTTTAGAAAAGGCAGAGGAACCAGAGATCAAATTGCCAACATCCGCTGGATCATGGAAAAAGCAAGGGAGTTCCAGAAAAACATCTATTTCTGCTTTCTTGACTATGCCAAAGCCTTTGACTGAGTAGATCACAATAAACTGTGGAAAATTCTGAAAGAGATGGGAATACCAGACAACCTGACCTGCCTCTTGAGAAATCTGTATGCAGGTCAGGAAGCACCAGTTAGAACTGGACATGGAACAACAGACTGGTTCCAAATAGGAAAAGGAGTACATCAAGGCTGTATATTGTCACCTTGCTTATTTAACTTATATGCAGAGTACATCATGAGAAATGCTGGACTGGAAGAAACACAAGCTGGAGTCAAGATTGCCGGGAGAAATATCAATAACCTCAGATATGCAGATGACACCATCCTTATGGCAGAAAGTGAAGAGGAACTAAAAAGCCTCTTGATGAAAGTGAAAGAGGAGAATGAAAAAGTTGGCTTAAAGCTCAACATTCAGAAAACGAAGATCATGGCATCTGGTCCCATCACTTCATGGCAAATAGATGGGGAAACAGTGGAAACAATGTCAGACTTTATTTTTTTGGGCTCCAAAATCATTGCAGATGGTGACTTCAGCCATGAAATTAAAAGACGCTTGCTCCTTGGAAGGAAAGTTATGACCAACCTAGATAGCATATTCAAAAGCAGAGACATTACTTTGCCAACAAAGGTCCGTCTAGTCAAGGCTATGGTTTTTCTGTGGTCATGTATGGATGTGAGAGTTGGGCTGTGAAGAAGGCTGAGCGCCGAAGAATTGATGCTTTTGAACTTTGGTGTTGGAGAAGACTCTTGAGAATCCCTTGGACTGCAAGGAGATCCAACCAGTCCATTCTGAAAATCAGCCCTGGGATTTCTTTGGAAGGAATGATGCTAAAGCTGAAAGTCCAGTACTTTGGCCACCTCATGCGAAGAGTTGACTCATTGAAAAAGACTCTGATGCTGAGAGGAATTGGGGGCAGGAGGAGAAGGGGACGACAGAGGATGAGATGGCTGGATGGCATCACTGACTCGATGGACGTGAGTCTGAATGAACTCTGGGAGATGGTGATGGACAGGGAGACCTGGCGTGCTGCGATTCATGGGGTCGCAAAGAGTCAGACACGACTGAGCGACTGAACTGAACTGAATCTTCAAGCAGTCATTATTTGGTTTTATTTAACCTCCAACATGCATCACTTTTATCCTCTTAACCTATCTCTCTGCTTATGCTAGAGGCCCCAGTATTCGATATAGAGGGAAAGGGCCATGATATACGTAAGCACACCAGAGGGGTTACTTTTTATCTCATGCAAAAGAGAAGAGAATGTTCAATTTGAATCTGGGTATACTTTCACTTCCTTTCCCCTCACTATTGCAGAAGGGAGGGCGGGGGAAACGGTTTAAGTAATTAGTTTCTGTGTATTACTCCTATTTATGTCTTGTTCCTATAGCTGCCCTACAGCATCTCAGCTGAGAAACCTGAGTTAGTATTTTATAGATGGAATGAATCTCAGTTTTTGGTTTCTCAAGTTGATCTTCAAGGAATTGGAACATCTGGAAGTCCATCAAAGTCTTCAACTTCATGCTTCAAAAATTTGTCAACCTCATAACCAAGTGGTGTTCACTAGGCACCAGTATACCATTGACCCTTCAGCTTCTGGAACAGGAGCAAAGGGAATAGGAGTGGATATATGGCAGCCTGTCCAGCAAAGCTACTGTTGTATAAACATGATTTAACACAGGCGAAAAAAAAAAAAACCTCCTAGATTATTAAGGTACACGTTTTTTCACTTTACACTGATTGTAACAACTGGCTTTTCTGTCTCTGAAAAGAAATAAACTGGTAAGAACTTGTCAAATGCTATCATTTATTGTGCATGCCACTTGTAGAATGTGTTTGTGCAGGAGAATTTGCTCTTTCCATATGGTTTAACTTATTGGCAAAGTAAAACTAAACAAGTGCATTTTGAAAGTATGGTGTGAATGACTTCCATTTTGGTTATTTATAGCTGTCCACAGCTATCAGTGTTTTTATTTTAAAATTATTAGAGCAATTATAGGACAGGTGGTGTGTATTGAGCTCGAAAATATGACTAAAAATGATTCCCATAGTAAAGACTATATACAAAAGTAGCTTCGTTATTCTTAGTATTTCATTTTATCCAAGGATCTTGATATAGTCTTTGTCCCTGGAGAAATTCCCATCTCTTTCTTATTACTTGAATGTTTTTTCTATTTAAAAAAATGAAATTAGATGAGAATATTAAATATATTGTAAATATATATGTAAAAATATTGTAAGAGAGGAGGCAGTATTTGCAAGTAGGGTACTGGTTGTTTATTTAGAAAACCCAGTAAAAGCAAGTTAAAATAATGAGAAACAATTAAAATTCCCTAAATGTACTAGTTAATAAAACAAAGAAATCATTAACTTTCCTAGCACACCAAAAATTAGCCTGAGATTGTATAGAAAGAAAAGATATAATTTCAATAGAAATTAATAATAAAAAATCTAACAATAAGTTTCATTAAAAAGACAAAGAAAAATTAAAGTTCTATTGAAGATGTCAATATATAAGAAGACATAACATTTTCTTTCACAGAAAGGTTCATTATTGTAATTATATCAAATATCTAAGTTAATTTATGAATACACTCTGATTCCAATTATAGGATGATTTTGTGAAATGTAAAGAAGTAATTCAAAAATTTTCATGGCAGATGATTGATTGGATGCATCAAATTATTGAGAAAAATTTGACAGAAAAGAGTAACAAAGTGAGACATCCCTGTTACATATTAAAACATAAACTTAAAGTAATTAAAATAGTATGATACTAGAATAGGAATGAAAAGATCAGTGGAACAGATCAGACACTAAAGATGGATGCAAGTACATTTGAGAATTTAGCATAATTGGTAGAAGAAAGACTAATTAGTCAATAAATGGTGTCGGGATGACTGGCTAGCCATTTGGAAAATAATTAAGCTAGATTCCTACCTCACTCATTAC
The DNA here is from genome assembly GCF_027580195.1 of Bos mutus. Taxonomy (NCBI): domain Eukaryota; kingdom Metazoa; phylum Chordata; class Mammalia; order Artiodactyla; family Bovidae; genus Bos; species Bos mutus. The sequence continues at coordinate 25,964,245 of NC_091630.1, read as the reverse complement.
ACTAAAATAAATTCCAGATGGATCAAAAATATTTAAACTAAAACCATAAAAGAAAAAAAACTCAGATGACTGTTTTTAATAAAATTGGAATAGGAAAGGCTTTTAAAAAGTGACATGAGACCCAGAATTCAGAAGGAAAAGACTGATAATTTTGACTACATAGAAATGAGAGTTTTCTTTGTATTTAAATACATCCGTAAAGCCAAAAGATACAAACTGGAAAAAATGAGCATGACAAATATAGTTGAAAAAGGACTAATTTATTTAATATATATATTTTAAATTCATAATTTGAAGGTTCATAAAAAACAAATAAAAACTAAATAGAAAAAGACTCAAAGTGGCTGGCTTCAGAAAATAAAACACTAATCATATAAACCTATGAGAAGACACTGAACCTCACCTATAATTTTTAAAACTGCAAAATAAAGGAGAGTGGTACAAATATATATAAATAGATAATAAGCAATGATTACAGTTTGATAATACTAAGTATTAAAACTTCCATGTGCACACAGACGAAGATGAAAAAATGGTATTGTTGATGAAGTTTTTTTAGACAGAGAATGTTACAGTACTTTTTTTGAAAGGCAGTTGGCATTATTTATCTGAACATAAATTTCCATTGATCTAGCAATTGCATTTTAGCAATTTAGACAACAGATAGACTTATGTGCATGTAAAAATTTATGTGTAAGCAAAATTTACATTCAACCGGTGGACAATGTTATAGCTATGTTAGTTGTTACAACACAAAAACTCTTCTGTAAATGATTGCTACACTAAGATCCTAGAGTTCCTCACCCAATACTTTAGCCAGCTTCAGTGGAGTTCTTTGTGATCCAGCAACAAGGATCAGTGCCTAGTCTAGCAGGGGACCACTACAGTCTCCATCCACATTCATGTTCAGATCCATTTTTGTTGGTCAATGTCCATGACATAAAGAGTATTAAATATTTTCAACACCACCTCTGTGAGTAGGGTGTTCATTGTAATTTGTTTGAAAATATCTAAATACTCATTAAGATCACTGTCTTTTAAATAGAACCCTTAATATGGTACTTTACATAAAGTTACCTCAACTTTTCAAAACACATCTACAATATTTCATTTCTCTCTGTTTTCCTATTCCCTTCAGGCTCTATGTGGACACTGACTTTTTTTCTTCCTCTTTCCTTCACACTAGCTGTTCCCTTTCAATTGCTCTGTTCTCTAGTCTTTCCACATTTTTAGATTGTCTTTTAGCTTGTTTCAATTCCAGCTCTTGATCTTGGTTTCAATGGTGGTTTTAATTAACTCCTTATAAATCAAGGTGTTAACCCTTACCCACTATAGGTCATGCCACTTGAAATAGTATTTCAGTAATAGAGGTGGATTTGCATTGATCCATTCACACTACAACAGAGTCCTCACTGTGACTAATGATACAAAGGGTCAAGGTGACTGGGGTTAGTGGTTATAGCATCAGTGGTTAAAGAACAGATCAAATTTAACAATCCTATATAGAGACATTGGAGTGACCCTGTATTTTGACATAATGCTTTCTAATCTGATACTTTAAAGATATTGCTATCAAAAATTACTTTTTTCTGAAATTATACCAGATTTAGTTCTACTTTTCCTTGCCAGATGAGTTTAAATGGTTAGCATGTTTGCATGAGTGTGTGTGCATGTATTGGATATGATTACAAAGGTGGATGTGACTGCTCAAGATATATACATTTTGCATTTTGTATTTTGATTTCAGAAAATACATGTTCTAAAATCAAAGAATTGAGAAACAGAGAAGTAATGGTCACATGAAGTGTAGCTGAGTCATGTTAATAGTGAAATACAAGAATGTAGTATTACTGGGTTCCCACAACCGTAGAGTTCTATGGTAACAATTCAATATCTCTTGCTGCTGAGTTCCCCACTCATTCAGAGGCTTGGTTGTGTAGCTTTTTCTTATATACTATAACATCTATTGTTATAATATGAGCACTTTACTTGAGCTAGTTTTTGTTGCTTGCTACAAAATATATCTGGAAAATGTAATCGTTTCCAGAAAAATTCCTAAATACAGGTTTGTTTTGTGATGATTCTGTTTTGGATTCTTAGTAGTTTTATTCAGTTTGTCAGGATATGTATGTAGTCGGTACATAAAGGGCTATGGTGAGATGTCCCCAAAAATTGAACATAAAGTTTTCTTTGAAGGAAAGAATAATAATACATAACCATTGAAGTATAGATGTAGGCCACTCTACAGAGAAACAATTAGATGAAAAGTAGGGTAAATATGTGACTGAGGACATTTTTCAAACCTTTCAAAAAAGGTAAACCCACAGACATACTCCAGTTATAGAAAGGATGACTTAAGAGAGTGACAATTGAATGAAGATAATATATTGAATAATAATGCTAACATATCTTCCCCACTATCGTAGGTGGGGTGGGAGTTCCCCAAAAGGCTCTCTTTAATATACTGGACTGACCAAGAAGTTCATTTGAGCATTTCATATTGTGAATGAACTTTTCAGCCAAGCCAATATTATATCCTGACAGTGGATATGGGTTTGTTGGCCATCATAGAATATTTTCCTTCACTTTGACTCATAATTTCAAAACAACAACTTTATTATTATGATTATGTTTCTTATGTAGATTTTTCCATTAGGCAAAAAATACAATGGTCAGATGATATATAGTATTCCAGGGCACTTGATCATTATGTGCTGTGCGCTAAGTTGCTTCAGTCATGTCTGCACTTTGTGACCCTATGGACATTACACTTATCATTAAAAATTATGAAATGGATTTCTGGGTTGTACGTCATTCTCTTGTAGCCTGGTTAGCAGGAGGTTTGCTGAGCCTTATCTTTTTATTCTTAATTAGCTCTCTTGTTTTCTGGAAATTATTCAAGAGTAATTTCCTGAAAAGTGTTCTGAAAATTTTTACCTTGAATATTTAAACATGTCTTTATTATGTGATCATACTTGTTTGAAATATTGGTCAGATACAAAATTCTTGATTGAAAATAATTTTACTCTTTATTTTGCATGCCTATTATATTGTCTTTATGCCTATTATATTATATTATATTATATTAGCTTTCAGTATGGCTACTGGGAAGCCTGACACCATTCTGATTCCTGATTCTTAGATGAGACCTGTTTTGTTTGATGTTTTTTTCAGTGGTAGCTTTTGGATCTTTCTAGGCACTGCATAGTCATTCTATAGCTTTTCAAGAGAGGTGTTTTGAGACACATCCTATCCGTAAACAAACTAAGACTCAAGGAAATTAAATAAGTTTCTCAATCACAGAAAAACTAGAAAATGCCAGAAGCATATTCAAACACAGTCTAATCCAAGAGTGTATGTATTTTATGTGCTTTACATTACACTCTAACCGTTAATTTGCAGAGTTCCAAATAGCAAGGAGAGATTTTTAAAAACTTTCATATGTGATCAATGCAAAGAAATAGAGGAAAACAATAGAATGGGAAAGAGTAGGAATCTCTTCAAGAAAATCAGAGATACCAAGGGAACATTCCATGCAAAATGGGCTCGATAAGGACAGAAATGGTAGGGACCTAACAGAAGCAGAAGATATTAAGAAGAGGTGGCAAGAATACACAGAAGAACTGTACAAAAAAGATCTTTATGATCCAGATAATCACCATGGTGTGATCACACACATAGAGTCAGATATCCTGGAATGTGAAGTCAAGTAGGCCTTAGGAAGTATCACTACAAACAAAGGTGGTGGAGGTGATGGAATTCCAGTTGAGCTATTTCAAATCCTGAAAGATGATGCTGTGAAAGTGTTGCACTCAATATGTCAGCAAATTTGGAAGACTCAGCAGTGGCCACAGGACTGGAAAAGGTCAGTTTTCATTTCAATCCCCAAAAAAGGCAATGCCAAGGAATACTCAAACTCCTGCACAATTGCACTCATCTCACATGCTAGTAAAGTAATGCTCAAAATTCTCCAAGCCAGGCTTCAACAATACGTGAACCATGAACTTCCAGATGTTTAAGCTGGTTTTAGAAAAGGCAGAGGAACCAGAGATCAAATTGCCAACATCCGCTGGATCATGGAAAAAGCAAGAGAGTTCCAGAAAAACATCTATTTCTGCTTTCTTGACTATGCCAAAGCCTTTGACTGAGTAGATCACAATAAACTGTGGAAAATTCTGAAACAGATGGGAATACTAGACCACCTGACTTGCCTCTTGAGAAACCTATATGCAGGTCAGGAAGCACCAGTTAGAACTGGACATGGAACAACAGACTGGTTCCAGATAGGAAAAGGAGTTTGTCAAGGCTGTATATTGTCACCCTGCTTATTTAACTTATATGCAGAGTACATCATGAGAAATGCTGCACTGGATGAAGCACAACCTAGAATCAAGATTGCCAGGAGAAATATCAATAACCTCAGATATGCAGATGACACCACCCTTATGGCAGAAAGTGAAGAAGAACTAAAGAGCCTCTTGATGAAAGTGAAAGAGGAGAGTGAAAAAGTTGGCTTAGAGCTCAACATTCAGAAAACTGAGATCATGGCATCTGGTCCCATCACTTCATGGGAAATAGATGGGGAAACAGTGGAAACAATGTCAGACTTTATTTTTCTGGGCTCCAAAATCACTGCAGATGGTGATTGAAGCCATGAAATTAAAAGATGCTTACTCCTTGGAAGGAAAGTTATGACCAACCTAGACAGCATATTAAAAAGCAGAGATATTACTTTGCCAACAAAGGTCCATCTAGTCAAGGCTATGGTTTTTCCAGTGGTCATGTATGAATTGTGAGAGTTGGACTGTGAAGAAAGCTGAGCACCAAAGAATTGATGCTTTTGAACTGTGGTGTTGGAAAAGACTCTTGAGAGTCCCTTGGACTGCAAGGAGATCCAACCAGTCCATCCTAAAGGAGATCAGTCCTGGGTGTTCATTGGAAGGACTGATGTTGAAGCTGTAACTCCAATACTTTGGCCACCTGATGCGAAGAGCGGACTCATTGGAAAAGACCCTGATGCTGAGAAAGATTGAGGGCAGGAGGAGAAGGGGACGACAGAGGATGAGATAGTTGGATGGCATCACCGACTCAATGGACATGAGTTTGGGCAAGCTCTGGGAGATGGATGAAGGACCGGGAAGCCTGGCGTGCTGTAGTCCATGGGGTCCCAAAGAGTCCCCATGACTCAGACGTGACTGAGCGACAATAACAGTTAATACTTTAAGGTTTATGGAAAGTGGGAATTCAGTTAGACTTTTCTTTTTTTTTCTAATTGTTTTTCTGAAGAATTACAGTGATTCACAGTAGGACTACTAAAATACCATTTTTTATTCTTGTGGAAGATGAAGGATAAATCCAAATTATTATAGATAAAATAATTTTATTAGTTACTTAAGGATTGTTGTCACATTAAAATATATAGGACTGTGTACATCAAGATAAATAATCCAATTTCAAATTTCTTACATATTTCAAAATCACAGTCAATACACATTTAATGCATCTATTCCAGTTTGATTCTCTTCAACACATGTTCTAATTTCTTCTCACACAAGACAGCTTTCTTATTTTAATGTGCTCCAGGATGATTAACATCTTGATATCAGTTGTCTGTCTCCTAAAGTGTTGCAAATGTGACTTGTCTTTTATAAGGTGTGCTAAATGTGTCTTCCATTTCTTTGGGTTGTTTTTGTTAAATCTATGATAACTTCTCTAAAGGCCTCATTCCAAAAAGCAACCGGTTCAGTGACTATTACATTTATACATAAAGAAGTTTTATTATAGCAAGATGTAATGCGATACTTTTATAGATGTCAAAGCACAGAGGTTGAATTTTATTTGCAACAAGTATGCTTAAATAACATGCCGGTTACATTTTACTGGAGGCTGTTCTTATCACCAAATTATATATATTAGGCTCTTATGTACTATGCAAAATAAATAGGAAATGAAATCCCTTTCCTCTATAATTCTTAGGCCAGAAAAAGTAAAATATAAACAAAAGATATATAATATGTAAAATATGATGTTCAAAGCAAATATAAATCAGTATGCGAATCCAAACCTAGCAGGTGGTATCCACTCATCTTTTACCACCATAGTTTCACAACATTCACTTAATCTTTTTATATTTGATTCAGTATACACAACGTATACTTTACACTAGAAAAAGGAGAATTGGGACTTCTATATTACCCATTATAGATGTCTCAATCTTGCCAACCTCCCCCAGAATGTGTCATGCAACACACATACACATGCAAATAAAGCAAGTGTAAAGAGTTCATTAGTTCTGCTCTATTAGCCCTGATTTTCAGAAAAAGAAATTCAAAATTGGTTTCTTAGGGGAGAAAGTGCTTTAATATATCCTATGCCAAAGGATGTTTTATGGGATGGTAACAGCCATCAGAAGAAACCAATAAATTGGGGAAGGGTTCCATAGCCAAACTGGTTAAAATCTCATTTTTTTTCTTTTTCTGCTACATAATATTTAAGACTTTAATATGCTGTGATATACTCATTATAATCTCTATAATGAGAATGACACATTTTATTAAAAGTTCCAAGATTAATTTGACTGGAGAAACTTTTTAATTTATTTTTGCCTGTGCTGGGTCTCCTGTGGAGGTACGGATCAGTAGTGGTCTGCCACAGGGACAGGAGCTCTGGGTGCAGCAGACTTGGATTTGGCATAAGCCTTCTTGTAAGAGGTCATCACTAACCCCACTATAGAGCTGCCAGAACTTACACAGGACTGGGAAATAGACTCTTGGAGGGCACAAACAGAACCTTGTGCCTAGGACCCAGGAGAAAGGAGCAGTGACTCCACAAGAAACTGACCAGACTTGCCTGTGAGTGTCCAGGAGTTTCCAGTGGAGGTGTGGGTCGGTGCTGGCCTCCTGCAGGGTTTGGGGCACTGAGTGTAGCAGTACATGCATGGGATCTTTTGAAGGAGGTCACCATGATCTTCGTTACCTCCACCATAGTTTGAAAGTGAAAGTGAAGTCTCTCAGTCCTGTCCAACCCTTTTCGACCCCATGGACTGTAGCCTATCAGGCTCCTCCGTCCGTGGGATTTTCCAGGCAAGAGTGCTGGAGTGGATTGCCATTTCCTTCTTCAGGGGATCTTCCCAACCCAGGAATTGAACCCGGGTCTCCTGCATTGCAGGCAGATGCTTTACCATCTGCGCCACCAGGGAAGCCCAATAGTTTGGCCACCATAGTTTGTGAAGTCGCTCAGTCGTGTCCAACTCTTTGCGACCCCATGGACTGTAGCCTACCAGGCTCCTCTGTCCATGGGATTTTCCAGGCAATAGTACTGGAGTGGATTGCCATTTCCTTCTCCAGGGGAATCTTCCCGATCCAGGGATCGAACCCTAGTCTCCCTCATTGTAGACAGATGCTTTACCGCCTGAGCCACCATAGTTTGGCCCCAGGTAAATTACAGGGAGGGAACACAGCACCACCCATCAACAGAAAAATGGATTAAAGATTTACTGAGAATGGCCCTTCAGAATAAGACCCAGTTTCCCCCTCAGTCAGTCTCTCCCATAAAGAAGCTTCAATAAGCCTCTTATCCTTCTGCATCAGAGGACAGACAGACTGAAAACCACAATCACAGAAAACTAACCAATCTGATCACATGGACCATAGCCTTGACTAACTCAATGAAACTATGAGCCATGCCATGTAGGGCCACCCAAGATGGATGGATCATGATGGAGAGTTCTGACTAAATGTGGTCCACTGGAGAAGGGAATGGCAAACCACTTCAATATTCTTTCCTTGAGAACCCCATGAACAGTATGAAAAGACAAAAAGATAGGACACAGAAAGATGAACTTCCCAGGTCAGTAGGTGCCCAATATGCTACTGGAGATCAGTGGAGAAATAACTCCAGAAAGAATGAAGAGATGGAGCCAAAGCAAAAACAACACCCAGCTGTGGATATGACTGGTGATGGAAGCAAGGTCTGATGCTGTAAAGAGCAATACTGCACAGGAACCTGGAATCTTAGGTCTATGAATCAAGACAAATTGGAAGGGATCAAACAGGAGATGGCAAGAGTGAACATCGACATTTTAGGAATCAGCTAACTAAAATGGACTGGAATGGGTGAATTTAACTCAGATGACCATTATATCTACTATTGTGGGCAGGAATCTCTTAGAAGAAATGGAGTAGCCATCATAGTCAACAAAAGAATCTGAAATGCAGTACCTGGATGCAATCTCAAAAATGACAGAATGATATCTGTTCATTTCCAAGGCAAACCATTCAATATCACAGTAATCCAAGTCTATGCCCCGACCAGTAACGTTGAAGAAGCTGCAGTTGAACAATTCTATGAAGATCTACAAGACCTTCTAGAACAAAGACCCCCAAAAAATGTCCTTTTCATTATAGGGGACTTGAATGCAAAAGTAGGAAGTCAAGAAACTCCTGAGTAACAGGCAAATTTGGCCATGGAGTACAGAATGAAGCCAGGCAAAGGCTAATAGAGTTTTGCCAAAAGAACACACTGGACACAGCAAACACCCTCTTCGTAAAACACAAGAGAAGACTCTACACATGGACGTCACCATATGGTCAACACTGAAATCGGATTGATTATATTCTTTGCAGCCAAAGATGGAGAAGCTCTATACAGTCAGCAAAAACAAGACTAGGAGCTAACTGTGGCTCAGATCATGACCTCCTTGTTGTCAAATTCAGACGTAAATTGAAGAAAGTAGGGAAAACCACTCGACCATTCAGGTATGAGCTAAATCAAATCCCTTATCATTATACAGTGGAAGTGGGAAACAGATTTAAGGGATTAGAGATGATAGAGTGCCTGATGAACTATGGACTGTGGTTCCTGACATTGTACAGGAGACAGGGATCAAGACCATCCCCAAGAAAAAGAAATGCAAAAAGGCAAAATGGCTTCTGAGGAGGCCTTACAAATAGCTGTGAAAAGAATAGAAGTGAAAAGCAAAGAAGAAAAGGAAAGATATAGCCATTTGAATGCAGCGTTCCAAAGAATAGCAAGAGAGATTAAAAAAAAAAAAAAAGTCTTCCTCAGTGATTAGTGTAAAGAAATAGAGGAAAACAACAGAATGGGAAAGACTAGAGATCTCGTCCAGAAAACTAGAGATAACAAACGAACATTTCATGCAAAAATGGGCTCGATAAAGGACAGAAATGGTATGGACCAAACAGAAGCAGAAGATATTAAGAAGTGGCAAGAATATGTTCGTCTAATCAAGGCTATGGTTTTTCCTGTGGTCATGTATGAATGTGAGAATTGGACTGTGAAGAAGGCTGAGCACCAAAGAATTGATGCTTTTGAACTGTGGTGTTGGAGGAGACTCTTGAGAGTCCCTTGGACTGCAAGGAGATCCAACCAGTCCATTCTGAAGGAGATCAGCCCTGGGATTTCTTTGGAAGGAATGATGCTAAAGCTGAAACTCCAGTACTTTGGCCACCTCATGTGAAGAGTTGACTCATTGGAAAAGACTCTGATGCTGGGAGGGATTGGGGTAGAAGGAGAAGGGGACGACAGAGGATGAGATGGCTGGATGCCATCGAGTCTCAGTGAACTCCGGGAGTTGGTGATGGACAGGGAGGCCTGGCATGCTGCGATTCATGGGGTCTCAAGGAGTCGGACATGACTGAGTGACTGATCTGATCTGATCTGATCTGATACAAAAAAGATCTTCACGACCCCAATAACCACGATGGTGTGATCACTCACGTAGAGCCAGACATCCTGGAATGTGAAGTTGAGTGGGCCTTAGGAAGCATCACTACAAACAAAGCTAGTGGAGGTGATGGAATTCCAGTTGAGCTATTTCAAATACTGAAAGATGATGCTGTGAAAGTGCTGCACTCAATATGTCAGCAAATTTGAAAACTCAGCAGTGGACACAGGACTAGAAAGGTGAGTTTTCATTTCAATCCCAAAGAAAGGCAATGCCAAAGAATACTCAAAATACTCAAAATACTCAAAATGAGCACAATTGCACTCATCTCATACCCTAGTAAAATAATGCTCAAAATTCTCCAAGCAAGGCTTCAGCAACACGTGAACTGGAAGCTTCTAGATGTTCAAACTGGTTTTAGAAAAGGCAGAGGAACCAGAGATCAAATTGTCAACATCTGCTGGATCATGGAAAAAGCAAGAAAGTTCCAGAAAAACATCTATTTCTGCTTTATTGACTATGCCAAAGCCTTTGACTGTGTGGATCACAATAAACTGTGGAAAATTCTGAAAGAGATGGGAATACCAGACCACCTGACCTGCCTCTTGAGAAACCTATATGCAGGTCAGGAAGCAACAGTTAGAACTGGACATGGAACAACAGACTGGTTTCAAACTGGTAAACGAGTCCATCAAGGCTGTATGTTATCACTCTGCTTATTTAACTTCTATGCAGAGTACGTCATCAGAAACGCTGGACTGGATGAAGCACAAGCTGAAATCAAGATTGTCAGGAGAAGTATCAATAACCTCAGATATGCAGATGACACCACCCTTATGGCAGAAAGTAAAGAAAAACTAAAGAGCCTCTTGATGAAAATGAAAGAGGAGAGTGAAAAAGTTGGCTTAGAGCTCAACATTCAGAAAACAAAGATCATGGCATCCTGTCCCATCACCTCATGGGAAATAGATGGGGAAACAGTGGAAACAGTGTCAGACTTTATTTTTTTGGGCTCCAAAATCACTGCAGATGGAGATTGCAGCCAAGAAATTAAAAGATGCTTACTCCTTGGAAAGAAAGTTATGACCAACCTAGATAGCATATTCAAAAGCAGAGACATTACTTTGCCAACAAAGGTCCGCCTAGTCAAGGCTATGGTTTTTCCAGTAGTCATGTATGGATGTGAATTCAGTTCAGTTCAGTTCAGTCGCTCAGTCGTGTCCAACTCTTTGCAACCCCATGAATTGCAGCACGCCAGGCCTCCCTGTCCATCACCAACTTCCTGGAATTCACTCAAACTCATGTGCATTGAGTCGGTGATGCCATCTAGCCATCTCATCCTCTGTTGTCCCCTTCTCCTCCTGCCCCCAATCCCTCCCAGCATCAGAGTCTTTTCCAATGAGTCAGTTCTTCACATGAGGTGGCCAAAGTACTGGAATTTTGCTTCAGCATCATTCCTTCCAAAGAAATCCCAGGGCTGATCACCTTAGAATGGACTGTTTGGATCTCCTTGCAGTCCAAGGGACTCTCAAGAGTCTCCTCCAACTCCACAGTTCAAAAGCATCAATTCTTCGGTGCTCAGCCTTCTTCACAGTCTAAATTTCACATCCATACATGACCATTGCCATAAGGGTGGTGTCATCTGCATATCTGAGACTATTGATATTTCTCCTGGCAATCTTGATTCCAGCTTGTGCTTCATCCAGTCCAGTGTTTCTCATGATGTACTGCATATAAGTTAAATAAGTAGAGTGACAATATACAGCCTTGACATACTCCTTTTCCTATTTGGAACCAGTCTGTTGTTCCATGTCCAGTTCTAACTGTTGCTTCCTGACCTGCATATAGGTTTCTCAAGAGGCAGGTCAGGTGGTCTGGTATTCCCATCTCTTTCAGAATTTTCCACAGTTTATTGTGATCCACACAGTCAAAGGCTTTGGCATAGTCAATAAAGCAGAAATAGATGTTTTTCTGGAACTTTCTTGCTTTTTCCATGATCCAGCAGATGTTGACAATTTGATCTCTGGTTCCTCTGCCTTTTCTAAAACCAGCTTCAACATCTGGAAGTTCCCAGTTCATGTATTTCTGAAGCCTGGCTTGGAGAATTTTGAGCATTACTTTACTAGCATGTGAGATGAGTGCAATTATGCAGTAATTTGAGTATTCTTTGGCATTGCCTTTCCTTGGGATTGGAATGAAAACTGACCTTTTCCAGTCCTGTGTCCACTGCTGAGTTTTCCAAATTTGCTGGCATATTGAGTGCAGCACTTTCACAGCATCATCTTTCAGGATTTGATGTACAATACAGAGATTAGATTTTAGTGCAATGCAGCTATTATGTAACACTGCAATGGTGAATATTAATATTATGCATTTTTCAAAATCCACAGAAAAAACACAAAGAATGAAGCCTAATGTAAATCATACTTTTCATTAGTAATAATGTATTGGTTCATGAATTATAACAAATGTATTGCTGTTGTGAAAGCTGTTAATAATAGGGAAAACTGTATACAGAGTAGGAGGCAGGGAGAGAAGGTAGATGCAAACTCTGACTTTTTGCTCAAGTTTTCTCTAAACCAAAACTGCTCTAAAAAGTAGAATCAATTCTAGTTTGAAGACCACTAATTTTGGGGGATTGCATTTTAATAAGGACTAGCCATTTCTGGGCCATTTGTTTAAAAAAATAGTGAACATAGCTTGAGTTAGGGGCATACATCTCTGAGAGACAATAATAGTTTATGTTATAGATGTCATTTATAATAAACTATTTATTTTCCATATCACTCATTTTCTAAACAGAAGACTCTTCTTGAATGGACCATGAATATAACTTTGAGACCCCCTTTATGTTAGTACTAACTTTACAACTTCTTTAAAATTGCCTTTTCTTCTCACAGTTACTCCTAAATCACTTCAAATATATAATGGGAAATGCTTTCAGGTTTTTTGTCAAAATTAACGCACCCTTTGCCCTCCCTTTATGAGGCTTGTGACGGTACTTTAAGGGAATGCACCCACCAATTCTGGGATGTATGCCCTGGGAGGTTAGCTGGTGGTAGACTCCTTATTCAGAGAAGGCAATGGCACCCCACTCCAGTACTCTTGCCTGGAAAATCCCATGGACGGAGGAGCCTGGTAGGCTGCAGTCCATGGGGTCGCGAAGGGTCGGACACGACTAAGCGACTTCACTTTGACTTTTCACTTTCATGCACTGAGAAGAAAATGGCAACCCACTCCAGCGTTCTTGCCTGGAGAATCCCAGGGATGGGGGAGCCTGGTGGGCTGCCGTCTATGGAGTCGCACAGAGTCGGACACGACTGAAGCGACTTAGCAGCAGCAGCAGCAGCAGACTCCTTATTATTCATACTCAAGTAGCCTATGATTGGCCTGAAATTTTTGCATTATTTTTTACCACTTGAATGCAAAAAGGGAGAGGAAAATCCCTCAAACTCCTGAAATTGCTATTTCCAAGTGTTCTAATGAAATTTCAACAACTGAGTTTGACCAGCTTATTGAAACCCTGCAGCTCAAGCTGACTCTAAACCTGTCTTCAATCAAGTTGACCACAGCCTGCAGTCAGGAAAGAAGTAGGCATTTGCTGTCATGTCCCTTCTTATCAGTACAAAATGCTATTCTATTTTATAACTCCCCACAACTCTCACCAGCCCCAACTTCCTCTTTCACACCTCCCAACCCGTTGCCAACCAAAATATTGTGATCCTATGTTTTTCAGGAAGATAAATCACGGGAATGAAATTTTTCAATGAGGACTTTTATCGGAACAACATTGGCAGGCAGGTTCTTTACCCTGAGCCACCAGAGACGTGAGTTCAATCCCTGATCAGGATGATCCCCTAGAGAAGGACATGGCAACCCACTCCAGTATTCTTGCCTGGAGAATCCCATGGACAGAGGAGGCTGACAGGCTATAGTCCAAATTACAGTGGCAATGTTTTTTTAGCATATTCACAGCATTGTTCACCCATAACCACAATCTAGTTTTAGAATATTTTCATCATGACTAAAAGAAACCCTGTACTCACTAGCATTCTCCTCTATACCACCCACCTCCACATTCAGTTCACATAAACTGAAATGAACCACCAGTCAACTTTCTGTCTCTATATATTTGCCTATTCTGAACATTTTATATGAATGTAATCATGCAATATATGAGCTTTTGTGATTGCTTTTCATCACTTAGCATATTGTAGCATGTGTCAGTAGTTAATTTCATTTTATTGATTAAGAAATTGCATGTTATGAAATATCAAATTTTGTTTATCATTTCATCAGTTGAGGGACATTTAGGTTATGAACTTTTGGCTATTAAAAGAAATGCTGCTTTGAACATTTGTATACAAGTTTTTGTCAGAGTATTTGTTAATTTTGGGGGGGTAAATACTTAGTAGAATCACTGCATCATATGGTAATTCTTTGTTTATTTTAGGAAATGCCAAATTTTTTCCCAAAGAGGCAGTACCATTTTACATTTCCACCAGCAAAGTAGGAAGGCTCCACTGTCTCCACATTCAATCTTTTTTATACATTCAGTTCAGTTCAGTCACTCAGTCGTGTCCGACTCTTTGCGACCCCATGAATTGCAGCACGCCAGGCCTCCCTGTCCATCACCAACTCCCGGAGTTCACTCAAACTCACGTCCATCGAGTCAGTGATGCCATCCAGCCATTTCATCCTCTGTTGTCCCCTTCTCCTCCTGCCCCCAATCCCTCCCAGCTTCAAAGTCTTCTCCAATGAGTCAACTCTTCGCATGAGGTGGCCAGAGTAATGGAGTTTCAGCTTCAGCATCATTCCTTCCAAAGAACACCCAGGACTGATCTCCTTTAGGATGGACTGGTTGGATCTCCTTGCAATCCAAGGGACTCTCAAGAGTCTTCTCCAACACCACAGTTCAAAAGCATCAATTCTTCGGTGCTCAGCTTTCTTCACAGTCCAACTCTCACATCCATACATGACCACTGGAAAAACCATAGCCTTAACTAGATGGACCTTTGTTGGCAAAGTAATGTCTCTGCTTTTGAATATGCCATTTAGTTTAGTCATAACTTTCCTTCCAAGGAGTAAGCATCTTTTAATTTCATGGCTGCAATCACCATCTGCAGTGATTTTGGAGCCCAAAAAAATAAAGTCTGACACTGTTTCCACTGTTTCCGCATCTATTTCCCATGAAGTGATACAACTTTCTCAAAAACAAAAAGACATGAGGAAGAAAGGAAGAGAGAGGGGAAGGGAAGGAGAAAAGGAAGGAAGGAAAGAAGGAAGGAGGGAGGACTTCCCTGGAGGTCCAGTGGTTAAGACTGTGCTTCTAATGCACGGGGCCCAGATTCAATCCTGGTTCAGGAACAAAGATCCCACATGCCCCACGATATGGCCAACAGTTTAAAAAAAAGGAAAAAACAACAACCTTAAAAAAAAAGAAGAGTGGGAAGAAAGGAGGAAGGGAGGGAGAGGGAAGGAGAGACAGAGGAAATAAGTCAGCTAATGCTTTCCTGCTGATAAGGTCATTCTAATGATGGACTAGACCTTTGGAGTTAGGTATTATGAAAATAAAGTCTAAACTGTACTGACGTTTTCTTCCCTACATTATCAGCCATTTGCCTCTGAAATCATGATTCTAAATATTTTTATGATATATGAAAAAATATAAAAATGCAAGAAACAAAACAGTGTTTATGTATTCACACATATTTTCATACAGGCATGCAAAGTAAAGATTATGGAAAAAAATACACTAGGGTTGTAATAAGTGCCATCTCTAGAAATCAAAATTGCACATCAATTTTTTTCCTCCTCATTTTGCTTATCTATAACTATCTTTGTAAAAACAGTACGCATGTGGAGCTTTTTTGCTTTGAGAAGAAAATATGATCCTTCTGTCAGTGGGCCCCATAGCCCACTGGTTCTCAACCTGGCTGAACATTAGAATCACAAAAGGAGCTTTTAAGAAAAATACCAATGTCTTGACCTGCTTCCTGAGAAATTCATACTCAAGTCATCTGGGATGATTCCAATGTATAAACAGAGTAAGGACTACACCCTGTACCTTCAGTTCTCTGCTATCTTATTTGTTGAGTTTTGCTGGAGGGAAAAAAAGCTTTTCTACAGGCTGACAGTCTCCTGGTGTGAGCTTAGCTGAGGCTATTTTATTTATGGTTTTCAAGGTATTATATTTACTGAGTTACATCTGGAGAAGCTTCCTTAGTATCAAGAGGCTACTTCAAGAAACATGTGAAGAGGTGTCCCAAACTTTCTTCTGGCAAGTGTCATGGGAAGATCAGCAACTTAAACACTGAAATGAAACCATCTGGCACTTAAGGAGTTTTATACACATAGTAAGGTGCAATTTTTAAGCCACTCTTCAAAATAAAGCTGTCTTTGGCTTAATGGATAGTAATATTTAGACAGTGATTTGTCATGCAGTCCTCTGCTGTGTGGTAATGAGAGATGCATTGAAGTGGTCTGGGGATGGGAGAGAGAAGATGAAAGTAAACACCTAAGGCTTCAGTAAGTATGCATCACTGAATATTCTGTATATGTTGCCTTTTGCTTTTTATGTACAGTAGGCAGTTGGAGAGAAATTCTGTCCATTAAAATTCTTGATACTGATATCTATCATAAACTAACATACTTTTTGAATGAAGAACAAAGTAGTAAGGTTTCTGGATGAATAATGGGGCAGTGTGACTATATGTGTCTGATACGTTCAAAAACTAGGGATATTTGATGTTCCTGTCAGAAGGATCTACTCCTAAAGCATCTAAAGCCTTTTAGGTTAAAAAATTGAAAGCATACATTCCTTGATAAATCTTACTCTTAGCTCCTGTCTGGTTTCTGTTTGGTGGGAGAAACCAGGTGTAAGAAACCAGTGTAAGAAAACAGGTAAAGAGAATGGTTGTCTTTGTGACAAGGGGATAAAGTGCTACTGAATTTAAACAGCTCTTTCATGAATGTCAGTTATTTTCAGAAAAATTATTTTTGACTTTTCATCCACAAACCTATTTTAATGTTTCAAGGTACATAGTAGTTATGTGGGGAAAACAGCGACAAACGACATTATTCAGGCCTTCAAATTCTATGATCCAGAAAAAAAAAATACAAATCCTTAAAAAATTATTAGGCAAAGTAGAATTTTTTTTAAAAAATCATGAAAATGATCTACAGTTCTGTAAAATTTCTAAGAATAAAGAGAGCACTTTGGATGTTGAAGATGTTTAATGTTTTTCTTGCATGATATCAAAGCTGAATTTTCTCCCACCTTTTAGAAAGTGGTACCAGCTTTCAAATGAACCTGTGATCCTTTCAAATTAAATTGCAAGAGTTTTGTTTATCCTTTTCCTTCACTGCATTGTTTACAATTATTATTTCTATATGATAAATGTCAGCAGTGTTTCAGTGTTTTGATGTTTTGGCTCCTCCTAAAAATAGCCAAATTACCTGTAAATTTAGAATGTTAATTTGTAATCACATTGGACATTCATATCAGAGAAGATGCAAGATCTCTCTCTTCATCTGCATATCTCAGGTTGTTGCTGTTTCTTCTCCTTTGGAAGAGAACTTCTTTTGGGAAGTTTAAACTTCTTTTTTTTTAATGCCATATTAATAACTATCAATCATATTTCATCCATAGTTTACTTTTATTAAACAATATATCTTATAATACTATATTAGCTTCAGGTGTATAGCATAGTGATTCAATATTTTTATACATTATGAAAGAAAGTGAAAGTGAAGTTGCTCAGTCGTGTCCGACTCTTTGCGACCCCACGGACGGTAGCCTACCAGGCTCCGCCATCCATGGGATTTTCCAGGCAAGAACACTGGAGTGGGCTGCCATTTCCTTCTCCAGCGGACCTTCCCAACCCAGGGATCGAACCCAGGTCTCCTGCATTGCAGACAGACGCTTTACCGTCTGAGCCACCAGGGAAGCCCTACATTATGAAATGATCACAATATGATCATTTAAATGATCACAATAGTTTCCATATGTCACCATACAAAGTTATTTCAATATTATTAACTATATTTCCTAAAACTATATTTCCTATTAAATTTTTAATGTTTAAACATAATAATTATGATGTTTATCATTTATTAAGCTCTTTCACTTTGCTCCTTCTTCTGTGTTTATATTGCTGTAAGTGTATTACTTTATTTAATATTTAAAAAAATCCTGTGTATAATTTTTCTTGTACTTCCCAGATGGCTCATTGGTAAAGATTCCACCCCCCAATGCAAGAGACACAGGAGATGCAGGTTTGATCCCTGGGTCAGAAATCCTCTGGAAGAGGAAATGGCAACTCATTCCAATATTCTTGACTGGAAAAAATCCCATGGACAGAGGAGCCTGGTGAGCTACAGGCCCGCAAAGAGTCAGACACAACTAAGCCACTGAGCACACATGCATGCACGCTTCATAGTTACTATAATTCCTGAAAATGCACATAATACCTTGTTTTTATTGACTTAAACTACAACAAGCAGTGAAAAGACCCAGACCTGAGAGTGGTTGTTTCCTCTATTGCAATGATTGAGTTTATTCCCATCATCACCTCGTTCTTTGAAAGATATCTCTCGGCTAAGTTTGTGAGCTATACATTCTGTTTCTATTCGTCTAGTGTTGTTGTTCAGTCATTAAGTCATGTCCAACTCCTTGTGGCCCTGTGCACTGCAGCACGTCAGGCTTCCCTGTCCTTTACTGTCTCCTGGAGTTTGCTCAGATTCATGTCCATTGAGTTAGTGATGCTATATAACCATCTCATCCTCTGCCGCCCTCTTCTTTTGCCTTCAGTCTTTGCCAAGATCAGGGTCTTTTCCAGGAGTCAGCTCTTTGCATCAGGTGGCCAAAGTATTGGAGCTTCAGCTTCAACATCAGCCCTTTGCTGAATGAATATTTAGAGTCGATTTCCTTTAGGATTGATGGTTTGATCTCCTTGCTGTCCAAGAGGGTCTTCTCCAGCACCACAATTCAAAAGCATCAATTCCCCACGTTCAGTCTTCTTTATAGTCCAATGTTATGATCTTTATGGTCCAGCTCTGTACATGAGTACTGGAAAAACCATAGCTTTAACTATGTGGACCTTTATCAGCAAATACACTGCCTAGGTTTCTCTTTCCAAGGAGAAAGAATCTTTCAATTTTATGGCTGCAGTCACCCTCTGCAGTGATTTTGGGGCCCAAGAAAATAAAATCTGTCACTGCTTCCACTTTTTCCCCTTTATTTGCCATGAAGGGATGGAACTGGATGCCATAATCTTATTTTTGTTTGTTTTTAATTTATTTATTTTTAAATTGAAGGATAATTGCTTTGCAGGATTTTGTTGTTTTCTGTCAAACCTCAACATGAATCAGCCATAGGTATACATATATCCCCTCCCTTTTGAACCACCCACCCATCTCTCTCCCCATCCCACCCCTCTAGGTTTATACAGAGCCCCTGTTTGAGTTTCCTGAGCCATACAGCAAATTCTGTTGAGTTTTTTTTTTTTTTTTCAAGAAGCAACTTAAATTTACTGCACACTGATGGCTATTTACATAGCATTTGCATTGCATTTACAGCTATTTACATAGCATTTATGTTGTATTAGGTGTTATATGTAATCTAGACATGATTTACAGTATACAGGATGATGTGCATTGGTTACATGCAAATAGTATGCTTTTTGTATACGGGACTCGAGCATTCCTAGATTTTGTTATCCACATGGTTCCTGGAACCAATCGCATGTGGATGTCAAGGGACTACTGTACATATAAAGGTGCCCCCTGCTTTTCAAAAGTTTGCTGTATACCACATTGCTTTTATGAAAGACCTCTATTAGTACCTGTTTTCTTTTTTTTAGAATTTTATTTTATTTATTTTTTTTAATTTTATTTTATTTTTAAACTTTACATAATTGTATTAGTTTTGCCAAATATCAAAATGAATCCGCCACAGGTATACATGTGTTCCCCATTCTGAACCCTCCTCCCTCCTCCCTCCCCATACCATCCCTCTGGATCATCCCAGTGCACTAGCCCCAAGCATCCAGTATCGTGCATCGAACCTGGACTGGCAGCTCGTTTCTTACATGATATTTTACATGTTTCAATGCCATTCTCCCAAGTCTTCCTACCCTCTCCCTCTCCCAAGCCAGCTTTTTCACTCTCTTCTTTCACCTTCATCAAGAGACTCTTTAGTTCCTCTTCACTTTCTGCCATTATGGTGGTATCATCTGCATATGTCAGGTTGCTGATTTTTCTCCCAGCAGTCTTGACTCCAGCTTGTGATTCATCCAGCCCAGCATTTCATGTGATGTTCTCTGAATATAAATTAAATTTTTGGAACCAACCCGTTGTTCCATGTCCAATTCTAATGATTGCTACTTGACCTGCATACAGGTTTCTCAGGAGACAGATAAAGGTGTCTTGTACTCCCATCTCTTTAAGAATTTTCCAGTTTGTTGTGATCCACGCAATCAAAGACTTTAACATTGTTAATGAAGTAGAAGTAGATTTTTTTTTCTGGAACTCCCTTGCTTTCTCAGTGACCCAATAAATGTTGGCAATCTGATTTCTGGTTCCTCTGCCTTTTCTAAACCCAGTTTGTACCATCTGAAAGTTCTCAATTCATGTACTGCTGAAGCCTAGCTTGAAGGATTTTGAGCATAACCTTACTAGCATGTAAAACGAGCATTACTCTTAAGTAGTAGCATATACATAATCTAGTAAGTTTTGAGATGAATTGATAATTCTATCCTCTTAAAATAAGGCAAGAACCTTATTCTTTTATATTAATACGTTATTTTTTAGTCTATTTTAAACAAACTAGTTTTCACATGGTTCTATTAGTTTTAAACATTGCAACCTAGAATTATCAAAAAGCATTTGACTTTTTTTTTTGTTTGTCTATTTTTGTTTGTCTACACCCTTTCCTTTTATATTCAGTTTCCTTCTTGCCAAAGTATATTTTTTGGTACCATTTTAGTAAGGATCTGTAAATATCACTTGTCTCAATCTTTGTACAACTTAAAACTTTTTTAATTTTTAAAATTTAATTATTGATATTCTAAATTTTCATCATGGTTATTTAAGTGTGGATTTTTTTCAAGGTACGTTACTCAGAAATGTCTACTTTTTGAGTATGAACATTCATGGTTTCATTCATTTTCAGAGTATTGCATCACTCCCAATCTCTCATTCTGATGGGATTTATTAGGTTTATCATACATATATCAGAAATTCTCATTCTATTATCCATTCATCTTTTATTTTTGTAATAAATGTATTTATTTACTAATGAATTTGTAGTTAACTAATTGAGAAATACAGTACCATATAACATATATATATACATTGTTTCCTTCCTTTCCCTATATATATTTTTATATATGTATTCATTATATACATACATATATAATACACATATGTATTATATTCCTTATATGTGTGAGTATGTGTATATATATATATGTATGTATGTATGTATGTCTTACTGTATTTTAAGTGAATTTCTTAAATTTCTTTCTAGATCATTTTCAAATTTCCTAATTACCTCTTTATGTTTCATATACTGGATTGTTCACATGTTGAGCTTTTCCTTTCAATTGCAGTATTTTTCATTTCTGGGATTTCTACTTTAGTCTTTTTCAAAACTGCATCTTCCTTTTTAGGAGATGCTGTCCTTGTAATTTTTATTTTTTCCTTATTTATTTCTTTGAACATTTAAAACAAACTTGTTTTTATATGGTTCTATTAGTTTTAACATGTGGGTTCCCCTGTTTATTGACATTCCTGGCTCTCAGGAAGTCTTCTCTCAAAGTGCTTCAAATCTTGACTGAATCTAACTTCAGATTGTTTTCAAAGGATGTGTCATGGTTCAGGATTGTGAAGTCATTATTGTGGGTGGTTTTACATCTACCTCTGCCAATCCATGGGATTGGCAGTTTAAACTGCCAACCAGTTTTAACAATGATTTCTTGACTTCAAATTCTTTTGCCAAACATAATATGTGAATTCAACCCCTACTCCCATATAGTATCAGTTTTGATTTCTCCCTGATGATTAATTTTCAACCATGAACCAGGACAAGCAATCCATTTTTCTTACCAAATTCCCAGTCCAGTGGAAGAACTTTCTCTAATCCCTTCAAGGCTCCTGCTTTAATGCTGAGCATGCACCTATAGCTCCCCACACCCACAGGCCTGGAAGCCCCTGCTTTTCCCCAAACTCTCTTCTCTTGGGTGAAAACCTCAGTGACTTAGAATATCCAGGTCCCGTAGCTGAATGGCCCATTTGGCTTTAGCTCCCATTCATTGCTCTGGCTTCAGACTGACTGTTCGTTTCATGTGGTTTTCTTTTTTGTTTTCAAGCATAAATATAGATATATATGTTTTCATGGTTGTTATGTTCCATTCAACAGTGCTAGATTTGAAGCAAAGGGGAGGGAGAAGTTAATCAGCCATAATGACTGAGCCAGAGACTCCGGTTTCGTCTAATTTGACTTTTTCTGTATCTTCAGTTTGCTTACTTTTTTTTCCCCCCTATTAAATAAACCAACAGGTCACATAGTCTGTCTTGAATATGTAGCCTTATATCCTGTTGCTCTGTCTTCACGTGTCATGGGTGTCAGAGATGGCAAACTCCTAGAGGACAAGCGCTGCAGTCCGTGCCGACATGCATTAGCACCACTGGAAGATGAAAGTAAATGTAGTATCCACAGTAGTTCCGAGGATTCCATTTGCAGGGAAATTATCTAAGTTGGCAACTTGCTTTTTGGCAACTCTGTCTCGTAGATTCAGACTCAAAGTGCAGCTTTCTTTTTGGTTTGGCAGAGGTCATTAGTGTCTTCATATTATTTCTCTGCTTCTTAAGAATAAACACAACGTTTTGCTCCCACTTTTGCTTACTGTGGCCAAATCTCATGAAACTGGAGGGCCCTTGGGCACTAGCCACAGTCATTTGCTGCAGTTGCTTGACTTAATTCTTCGTCAAATGTCACTCTCAAACCTGAAATATAATAATGAGAATTTTTGTGTGTATGTAGAGAAGAGGGGTAAAATTATGAACTATAAAACCAGAGTGACAGGAAGGTGCTAGGAGAAATGTTCAAAACACTGATGTGATTTATGAACATGTGGCAAACAGATGTGGTGGAGTAATAGGGACCCCAATCTCCTTTTATAAATTTGGATCATATTTGTGTCTCTCCTGAATCCCCCCATCCCTAGGTTCATAATATGCTTTATTAAAATTCTCTCCAGGGCATATTGATGATTAATAATTGTTGATGACAGAAATTTGGTTTTGGTAAGCTGCACAGTGAAAGATAAATACAACGGGGCTATTTTAACCTCTGTATGTTAAGCTTATTAGAGTGACGCTTCTCTGTAAGATGGCCTGTGTTGAGATTGTGTGTGATTTATGGAAATGTCACCAATGACCCTGGTTCTGGAAAAACTCTTAAAATCTCTTTTGTTGTAATCATCACTTGAGTTTCAGTTGTCACCAGGGAAAATCATTTTGGGAAAAAAACATAATCAAGAGCAGCTAAAATATGCTTCAAATAACATAAATATTGGGTAGCTATCTAGGAATAAAAATACAAAGAAAGCTCTGAGATGGATGTTGGAAATAGAAATCTGTTTGTAACTAATTCTGAATGTGGTGTGGAAGAGAAGCAAATGGATAGGGAAACAATGGAATATTGGCCTTTGAGTCTTTTCCCAAATCTGACAGGTCTGAAACCTTTAGATAAGCCTTTTAATTCTTTCTAGCTTTGTTAAGAGAGCAAGGACTCTGCACTTAGTGTCTGTAATACAGTTTTAAATACTTTCAATAAAACAACAAATTTTAGTAGATGTTGCATCTACATGGCAAGAAACTCAAGCAGTACAAATGTGTTTATAGTGAAGAATTAGTGTTTCTTTCATCCTTCTCAAGTCCTCAGTTTTGCGTGTCCAGAAGCAACTCTTATTGTTTGAAGTTATTTAATAAAAGTCCTAATGTTATAAGCCAGTCTTTCAAAAAGGAATATTGAAATTTACCACAAATTGAATTTAGCATCCTGTACTACTCACAGTGAATTATTAGTTATTTGTAAAGCTGGTATTTATAGCAAGATCATATAATTCTCACCTCACTCAACTGATATGTTGAAGAAACAACATAGATAAAATAGAAAGTTTCAAAATAAAGCAAATAATGTTAGAGACCTGATGATTACTGATTTGGTGAATTTTTGTTTTGAGCTAGGCCTTTGTCAGGGGGAACTAAAAGATCAGACAGCTGAAACTCCTGGTTTACAACTTCCAAAAGCCCTCTGTTTCTCCCATCCAAGAACATGGCTAGCAGTTGTCTGGAAGTTACAAAGAATGATGGCTAGATCAGGGCCTCCTACAAAGTGTTACAAGAATCAGCATGGGGTAAATCTGTGCTTAACTTGTCGGGCTAAAGGAGAAAAAGAATCAAGAACCCCCATGCTTTACTTCATGCCCTCATTTTTCATTCAATTAGGGTAAATTATAAAAACAGTAACAAAAACTAAAACACACATGGTAGCAATATACTAATGTGTTTGAGAAATAATGCAGAAGATGGGCTTAACCACCTCAAAAAAATTGGGAACTATTCAGGGATCTAAATGGAAGTCTGGTATTTTGATTACCTAGACAAGTTTCCTTCAGCTCTGTTCACATCATCAGTTTCCCTCTCACTTCTATCAGTAATGACTAGTAACTCAGTTTTATACCTGTTTCTTAGAGAATGCATAAGAAAGATTCTGCCAAAAAAGAAAAAGAAAAAATGAGTGCTGTTGCATTTTTTGTGTCTTTAGAGGGTTTTATCCTCAGTCTGAAACTGGGTTAAGACATTTAGACTTGAATAACTGGAAAGAGTCTTGGTTCTTTTCTAAACTGAAGTGCCTTGGTAGTTGACAATTGAAGAATGATTTATAATTCCTGGAGCACTTTGTGGGTTTGCTTTTAAAACCAGTTCTTAATATTCAAGCTATTTGGAAGTTAGAACTTGAATAATAACTGGTTATTTCTAAATGTGGAATTTGTCCAGTTTTGAGTAAATATCCAAACTGACATGTTTTCAAAAATGTAAATTACCATATGCAATTGTCCTGGGAACCAATGGAAAAGCAGTAGGGTTTTTCCCTCTAAATTATAAAATAATTCACAATCGTTAGAAAAGTAAAAGCTAAAGAGAGCAGATTCCCTGTGCAGATGTTTTAGCCCTGACACAGCCCCATTCCCTGCAGTGTGGCCTTACAGTGACACCATATGCCGCTACATTTTACCAGCACGCATCTTGAGAATGAAGGAGGGAGCCGCAGCGTCTTGTGTATCTGTTCAGAACAAAAGCTAGTGTTCTGTTAATCCAGATTTTCAAAAATGAACTCAAATATCCTCGTATTCCATCAGTATAACAAATTTTAATTACCCTAGCAATAACACCAGCTCAACCTGTGACTCCTCTTAGTTAACTTAAGCAAAACAGTGCATGCCTCTTTTTTATCTTTCTTCAAATTAGTAAGTGTTGAAGATATGTGTAAGTTGAAATAGCATTTTAATTAGTGAGCAGAAACAACCAGATAATTGAGAACTTGAAAACTGGGTTTATATATCATCTAATGTTCTAATCTTGTTACCTACAACACTGCTAAGTTAAAACCTCTATTCATTCTATTGTTGTTTGAGCAAATGGTTATTTATACCTGCTATGTGTTAAACATCTTGGTAGGAGCTGAATGTTCAAAGATTTAAAACCAAGTAGATACAGAAAATGAAATAATAACAACAACGACAGCAACAAAACCCACTATCCTTGACTTTTAGTAGTTCATACTGTGGAAACAAAAATAAAACTGCCTAGTATAAACCCTATACAATATGATGCTATAATAGAGCTATGTACAAAATTGTATGTAAATACAGGGAAGGAAGCACTTGGTATCTCTAAAGAAGCTAGAAAGAACTCATGACTGTGTTTCATGTTGATGTTTTCAAGTGTGAGAAAATGATGCTCACAATGAGGGATGTTAGCAAGAATACAGAACTGGGAACTGAAATATGTGGGAACAGATATTGATAAGGAGGCTTGGGTTCATATTACAGAATGTTCTTAATATTATGTTAAGAAATTTACTTATATTCACTCTAAATAATGAAGTCTTTTAAGATTGAAGTCTTTTAAGAGGAACTGACAAAACCAGATTTGGATTTGTACAATCCACTCAGAAGTGTAAACAATAAATTCTGGGGAACAAGACTCTAACAAGGAAAACAAACAGGAGGCTATTGAAAACATGAAAGCCTGAACCAAGAAAACCACATGGGGATGAAGAAGAAGGGGATGGAGATTAAATTCCTCAACCCTGAGACATGACTTTTATATGTTCATCCCTGTGTCCATCAATGCCCCTCCCTCAAGCTTTCCTCTGCATTGTTCCCATATTCTACAAATTTACCATTTAAATCCTTTAAAAATTATGATATGTTACAGGCATACAGAGGCTATAAGGACTAATGTACAAACACCTGTGAAACCACTACCCTATTTAGGAAATAAAGCATTAAAGCTGGTGAAGACTTCTGAGTGACTCTCCATGTTGACATATGTAGCTTTAGTTCTTTGATTTTTATTGCTTAGTGGTGCTTTACTGTATAAATCTACCAAGATTTATTCATTCATCTCTTGTAAATAGACCTCAAGAATGTTTCCAGTTTTTGCTGTTACATGCAATGCTGCTATAAAAATTATTGTTTTGTCACCTTCTATACATGTGTGAGGTTTTCTAGGTATGAACTCAGGAGCATAATTCCTGTCAGTGTGCCTTTTCAACTTCATTGGGTATTAACACTTTGTTCTCCAAAGTGATTATACCCATTGTACTCTCACCAGCAAATTTTAACATTAAAAAAAAAAAAAAAACCTTTTGGTGTTTCACAACTTCACCAATATTCAGTATTGTCAGACTTTCAAATTGTTGCCAGATTGTGTCAGGCCATTTAAGCCATTGAGGATTCTTTGACTTTTGCTGTAAGTGAGATGGGAAGCCACTGGAGGATTTTGAGTGGAAGGATGAAATGATCTGACTAAGTTGGATCATTCTGGCCACTGGGTTGAGAAGTGATTATAAGGAGGTAAAGGGATGGAACCTATCAGCAGACTGGTTAGGTGGCTGTTGCAATAATCTATTCAAAATATGATGGAGGATTAAACTAAGGTACTGGCAGTGGAACAGTGAGAACAGAAAGCGTATCTAAAGTCTAGATGTGTTTAGAAAGTGGCAACATTTTGAAAGTAAAGACAATGGATTTACTGTTAGTCTATGAGAGACTCTAAGGTTTTTGGTTTTGAAAGTAAAGACAATGGATTTACTGTTAGTCTATGAGAAAATCTAAGGTTTTAGACTGAAAGGATCTAGTTGCTGTTTACTAAGATGGGGAGAAATGCTGGAAGAACAGGTTTAGAGGAAAAATCAGAAATCAGCTTTGGGCTTTGTATATTTGAGAAGACTATTAGATATCCAGTTGAAGATAGGAAAGTCTAGCATTAATACAGTAGTTCAAAACTAGAGTATAAATTTTGGAGCCTTTATCATACAAATAGTATTTAAAGTCCTGAGGCTCGAAGAGGTCACCAAAAGAGTAATTAATCAGAAAGGAAAAAAGCTCCATGGACTGAGCCCCATGTTTAATGGGAGATAAGGAGAAATCAGCAAAAAAAGCAGGAAACAGAGGAGGAAAGCCAAGAGGAGGAAAGCCAAGAGAAGGGCTGTGCCAGAAATCTAGTAAAATGTATCCCCTGTTGTGGATAGATCAAGTAGGTTGAGAACTGAGATCTAGTCATAAATTTAGCAATGTGAAAGTCATTGCTGACTTCTCAACAGAAGTTTCAGTGGAGGGGTGTGGATGACAGCTCAACTAGAATATGTTATGAGAGGACAAAGGAGAGGAATTAATTATTCTTTGTATTATTTTTGCTATAAAGGGGATTAGGGAAATAGGGCTTTACCTAAATGATGGAGCGGGGCCAAAAAAGGGGCTTTTTTAATATTGGGACATTAATTAGCATATTTATGTGCTTGTGGGAATGATCCCAAAAAGAAGGAAAAAATGATGATGTAATAGCCAGAAGAAACATTCTGGAGCGATATCCTTGAGTAGGTGGAAGAAGATAGAACTAGTGGACAAGTAAAAGGAGTATGGATAGTTATTTCATCAGTTGTGGCCAAGGGGAAGACAAAATAAATGGGCATGGATGTGGACTGAGGGATAGAAGTGGTGGTGAGAGTGCGTAGAATTGATGGTTCTCAGTGAAATAGGAAATAAGTATCAGCTGAGAGTGTAGAAGTGGGAAAGGTGATAGATGTTTTAGTAAAGAGGATAAAGGATGGAATAGTGATCTGGGAGAAACGGACTTGAAATTATTCTTTCTGATTTTTAATATGTCTTTGAATATTTCACTAAACTGATCTTAAACAAGATCATGTCACTCTACTCGGAACTTTCCAATAGGTACGTGTCTTGCTCAGGGTCAAGGTTCCTCATGCTTCCTACAAGGCTGTACACTATCTGTACCCAAATTGCCTCTCTAAACTCACCTACAACTGATTTCTCCCTCACTCACACCATCAAGGCAAGAAATTATGTCTATTTTGCTCACTACTATATCCTCAACACTTAGAATACTACCTAGCGCATAATAGATACTCTAAAATCAGTTCAGTATATGAAGTAGCAGCATTTTAGTGGTAAACCAAGAAGAATATAAGCAAAGTCATCCAAATTACAGTCTTTTTCTAAACTTGTTGGCTTTGTTGGGATATATGGGTAATCATGTGTTTTGTTGTTGTTATTAACTGGGACAATTTGGGGCCTGACAAATGTTGTACTATTTAAATTCCAGTGAAACATACATATTATCTTTCACTCAAAAAATTTGAAAGTTATCAGTTCAGGACAGTTTTATCCTATAATGTCTGCATTTCATGTAGTTTATATTTAGGCATGAGTTCAGTTCAGTTCAGTCACTCAGTCGTGTCTGACTCTTTGCGACCCCATGAGTCACAGCACACCAGGCCTCCCTGTCCATCACCAACTCCCAGAGTTCACTCAGACTCACGTCCATCGAGTCAGTGATGCCATCCAGCCATCTCATCCTCTGTCGTCCCCTTCTCCTCCCACCTTCAATCTTTACCAGCATCAGGGTCTTTTCCAATGAGTCAGTTCTTCAAATCAGGTGGCCAAAGTATTGGAGTTTCAGCTTTAGCATCGTTCCCTCCAAAGAAATCCCAGGGCTGATCTCCTTCAGAATGGACTGGTTGGATCTCCTTGCAGTCCAAGGGACTCTCAAGAGTCTTCTCCAACACCACAGTTCAAAAGCATCAATTCTTCAGCGCTCAGCCTTCTTCATAGTCCAACTCTCACATCTATACATGACCACTGGAAAAACCATAGCCTTGACTAGACAGACCTTCGTTGGCAAAATAATGTCTCTGCTTTTGAATATGCTATCTAGGTTGATCATAACTTTCCTTCCAAGGAGCAAGCATCTTTTAATTTCATCTGCAGTCACCATCTGCAGTGATTTTGGAGCCCAAGAAAAAGTCTCTCACTGTTTCCATTGTTTCCCCATCTATTTGCCATGAAGTGATGGGACCAGATGCCATGATCTTCATTTTCTGAATGTTGAGCTTTAAGCCAACTTTTTCACTCTCCTCTTTCACCTTCATCAAGAGGCTTTTGAGTTCCTCTTCACTTTCTGCCATAAGGGTGGTATCATCTGCATATCTGAGGTTATTGATATTTCTCCTGGCAATCTTGATTCCAGCTTGTGCTTCTTCCAGCCCAGCATTTCTCAGGATGTACTCTGCATATAAGTTAAATAAGCAGGGTGACAATATACAGCTTTGACATACTCCTTTTCCTATTTGGAACCAGTCTGTTGTTCCATGTCCAGTTCTAACTGTTGCTTCCTGAGCTGCATAGGCAAACATAATCTAGCCCCATTCAATGCAACAAATGCAGCCAAAGTAGATAAAAGTATGAAATTTGCTATTAGGGATATCGTTGAATCGGGTTTTTTTGTTGTTATTTTCACATTTCATGATCCTCCCATTATGAGACTACTAGGAGAAAATTCTTAGTCCTAGACTGAGGAATAGTGCTTTCATCGTTATTTTATGAATATTGCAAATCATGTTACTGATTTTGTTCCTTTCTTTTCCTTGGCTATTAGGACACTTAGAGTCAAACATATGCATTATTTTCTCTATTTTTTATTTTTTTAACTTTTAATTTTATATTGGAGTATATCTAATTAACAGTGTTGTGATAGTTCAGGTGACAGCAAAGGAACTCATCCATACATATGCAGGTATCCATTCCTCTCCAAACTCCCCTCCCATCCAGACTTGTATGCCTTGTTTTTGTCAAGTGCTTGTGAGTGGTGGGCTCATGTCTTCTCTTTCTATAATTAAATATAACTGCATAAATAACCAGATACTCAAAAAGTGGATCATGTGTGCTCAGTGATCCAATTCTGCATACCTGATATCTAAAAGAGAAAACAAAGTTATTGTTTAAAAGATGATCCAGCAATCCCACTGCTGGGCATACACACTGAGGAAACCAGAATTGAAAGAGACACGTGTACCCCAATGTTCATCGCAGTACTGTTTATAATAGCCAGGACATGGAAGCAACCTAGATGTCCATCAGCAGATGAATGGATAAGAAAGCTATGGTATATATACACAATGGAGTATTACTCAGCCATTAAAAATAATACATTTGGATCAGTTCTAATGAGGTGGATGAAACTGGAGTCTATTATACAGAGTGAAGTAAGCCAGAAAGAAAAACACTAATACAGTATACTAATGCATATATATGGAATTTAGAAAGATGGTAACAATAACCCTGTATACGAGACAGCAAAAGAGACACAGATGTATAGAACAGTCTTTTGGACTCTGTGGGAGAGGCAGAGGGTGGGATTATTTGGGAGAATGGCATTGAAATATGTATAATATCATATATGAAACGAGTCGCCAGTCCAGATTTGATGCACGGTACTGGATGCTTGGGGCTGGTGCACTGGGACGACCCAGAGGGATGGTATGGGGAGGGAGGAGGGAGGAGGGTTCAGGATGGGGAACACATGTATGCCTGTGGCAGATTCATTTCGATATATGGCAGAACCAATACAATATTGTAAAGTTTAAAAATAAAATAAAATTTTTAAAAAATAATAATAAATAAATAAAAGATGTGTTTCTTCTGCAGAAATGTGCACAACTTCTAAAATGCATCCGGAGTGCTAACCTTGGTAACGTTAAGTTTGTCTTCTATATCTGTGTCTCTTTTTCTGTTTTTGTAAATATATACATTTCTACCATTTTTTTTAGATTCCACATGTAAGAGATATCACATGATTCTTGTCTTTCCCTGTCTGACCTACTTCTCTCAGTTGTAGAGTTTTTATTTTGTTTTGTTTAATTGTGTTAATAGGATACTTCAGGCGTTAGGCAAGCTTTTTTCTTTTTAAACACCCCTAGATGATATTCTATTTGGAGATCCAGTAAAGCTAGGGAAGTCCAAGTGGCAGAAGAAATTTTTCGTTCCCAAACTATCTGTACTACTCTAACAAATAACCCCAAATAAAAAAATGTTTGCCATAACCTATAAGAACATTGCCTTCACACATGGTTATCAATGTGTGCTGTTAGCTCCACTAGATGTATGACTCAGTGATCCAAGTCTGTGTACCTGATGTCTAAAAGAAAAGCCTAAGTAATAATTTTTTAAAAATGCATCTCTCCTACAGGAAATGTGCACTGCTTC
The DNA here is from genome assembly GCF_027580195.1 of Bos mutus. NCBI lineage: Eukaryota > Metazoa > Chordata > Mammalia > Artiodactyla > Bovidae > Bos > Bos mutus. Next base: position 25,932,703 of record NC_091630.1, on the reverse strand, counting down.
TAAAATGCATTCTGAGTGCTAACCTCAGTTGTTGCTCCATCTTATTTGCACCATTACCTTATTCTCTTAAAACCAATTTGATTCCCTTATTTACTTTTTGTATTGAGTTATAGTTGATTTACAAAATTATATTAGTTTCAGGTATACAACATAATTCAAAAGTTGTATAGATTATACTCCATTTAAAGTTATAAAATATTGGCTATATCCCTTGTGCTGTACAATATATCCCTGAAGCTTACTTATACAGAGAAGCCTGGCAGGTTACAGTCCATGGGTCACAAAAGAGCTGGACAAGACTTAGTGACTAAAGGACAATAAGCTCCTTAAGCTCCTCTTGCCCCTCCTTTCCTCCCGCTCACATTACCAAATTGCCTTAGAGGCTCTCCACAAATGTTTTAGCTCAGCCTCTGACATAAATTTTATCTGTGTCATGCCACTAAGCTGCAGAATGTGATTTGTCTGGAAAGGATTCTCTAAGTCGATATTTTAATCATATTCACCTCCTATTTCACCAAGGTTCTTCTTAGGAACAAGGACTACAGTCAGGTGTATTCTCTGTCATTTTAGAACTGAAACTCGTTTTAGGAGAACTTTAAGGTGAATATATTTGTTAAAAAAAAAAAAAAAAAATGTCTGTCCTTAGAGGAAGACTTAAATTGATCGAGCATAGAGACTATAATAACAAAAACACTAATAAAGTGTTTACTTGTGTCAGGTGCTGCTCTCAGCATTTTATAGGTACTAATTAATTCAATCTTTACAACGATCCTGTAAGGCAAGTACTATTACTATCCCCCATTTAGCAATGAGGAAATTATGACATGCTCAAAGTCCCATAACCTGTAACTGAAATACCTAGGACTCATACTAAGGGAGTCTGACTCTACAGTTTGGGGTTCTTAACTATTCCATTGTTGTTGAGTTGCTTGGTCATGTCCAACTCTTTGTGACCCCATGGACTGCAGCATGCCAGGTTTCCCTGTTCTTCACTATCTCCTGGAGTTTGCTCAAACTCATGTCTATTGAGTCAATGATGCCACCCAACCATCTCATCCTCTGTCACCCCCTTCTCCTCCTGCCTTCAATCTTTCCCAGCATCAGGATCTTTTCCAGTGAGTCAGTTCTTTGAATAAGGTGGCCAAAGTATTGGAGCTTCAGCTTCAGCATCAGTCCTTCCAATGAGTATATAGGGTTGATCTCCTTTATCATTGACTGATTAGGTCTCCTTGCTGTCCAAGGGAGTCTCAAGAGTCTTCTCCTGCACCGCAGTTCGAAGCATTGATTTTTTGGCACTCAGTCTTTAAGCTCCAGGTTTCACATCTGTATATGACTACTGCAAAGACCATAGCTTTTTACTATATAGACCTTTGTCAGCAAAGTGATGTCTTTGCTTTAATGTGATGTCTAGCTTTGTCATAGCTTTCCTTCCAAGAAGCACACGTCTTCTAATTTCATGGCTGCAGTTTAGACTCAAGTAAACTTTTGTTGGATGGATGGATAGGTGAATTAAAGAATGAAATGATGGTTAAATTTAGTGGGTTTATTTTTTAGATGTTTCTTTTTCTTTTAAAGTGTTTATTTATTTATTTAGCTGTGCCAGGTCTTAGTAGTATCATGTGGGATCTTCAGTCTTTGTTCTTGCAGCACACAAACTCTTAGGGATGTAGTTTCCTGACTAGTGCTGGAACCCAGGACCCCTACACTGAGAGGGTGGAATCTTAGCCAGTGAACCACTGGAGGATTTGTTTTTTGATACATTGTTTCGTTGAACTGGAAACATTTGTGTAGGTGAGTTTTAAATTAATGTCTAGAGATCCAGATAAACACACAAAAAATCTCTGTACCTGCATGAGTGAATGTGCATATTTATGCGTATGGTCTTGTTTAATATTGGAAGGTTTGCACACTTGAGTTTTTGAGGTAATTTGAATTTGAAACAATTAACAGCATCTTTTCAGGACTCTTTTGGGGAATTGGAACTAAAGTTGGGCCTAGCAATCATATAACAACTAAGAAGGAAATTGGGGGAAACAATTTAAAAGCCTCCAGAGAGTAAACAGAGAATGTGGATTGAAAATAAATTATTTCACTTTGCTAAGTAATTGAATATTTTTGGAAATAAGACTTAAATTCTGGTGAAGTCGTGCCCTGATAGAAGACTTTGTGTATAGGGATGCTCTATCAGAGTTCATAGACCTATTTGCCAAAGGTATCTAGTAGTACACGGCATGGCACACAGGCTCAGGAGCTGTGGCTTGGGGACCCTAGAGTAAGCAAGCCTCAGTAGGTGCGGCTCCCTGGCTCTAATGCACATGCTCAATAGTTGCAGCACACAAGCTGAGTTGCTCTGTAGCATGTGGAATCTTCCCAGACCAGGGATTGAACCCATGCCCTCTGCATTGACAGGCAAATTCCTATCCACTGAATCCCATGGACGGAGGAGCCTGGTAGGCTGCAGTCCATGGAGTCGCTAAGAGTCGGACACGACTGCACGACTTCACTTACACTTTTCACTTTCATGCTTTGGAGAAAGAAATGGCAACCCACTCCAGTGTTCTTGCCTGGAGAATCACAGGAACGGGTGGACTGCCGTCTCTAGGGTCGCACAGAGTTGGACATGACTGAAGCAATTTAGCAGCAGCACCACCACCACCAGGGAAGTCCTCAAATCCATCACTTTTATTTTTCAAAGACAGACTATTATAAAGCAGCAACACTGTTGTAATAGTATGTCTTTGAAGAATAAAAGTGATGGATTTGAGGACTTCCCTGGTGGTGCAGTGGATAGGAATTTGCCTGTCAATGCAGAGGGCATGGGTTCAATCCCTGGTCTGGGAAGATTCCACATGCTACAGAGCAACTCAGCTTGTGTGCTGCAAATATTGAGCATGTGCGTTAGAGCCAGGGAGCCGCACCTACTGAAGCTTGCTTACTCTAGGGTCCCCAAGCCACAGCTCCTGAGCCTGTGTGCTACAATCACAGAAGCCTGCTCGCCCTACAGCCTGTACACCGCCACTACTGAGCTCGAGTGTGGCAGTTAATGAAGCCCACACGCCTAGAGCCTGTACTTGACAATAAGAGAAGCCATGGCAATCTCTTCACAAGATGGCCTGCTCATAACAATAAAGAGTAGCCCTCACTCACTGCCACTAGAGAAAGCCCTCACAAAGAAATGAAGACCCAGGGCAGCCAAAAAAATAAATAGATAAATAAGTAAATATACAAATTTTTTTTAGTTGATGAACTTGATATTTTGAAAAGCTGAGAAATCAGTTGGGCTCTTTTGTTTCTAACTAATAGTGCTTTCCAAGTTGAGGGAGCAGTAGATTTTTAAAAAATATATGATGTATGTGTTTCCTTAAAACCCATTATCTACATTATCATTGTACAATGTCTTTGTACCCTTGCAGGGCAGCACAAGTTAGACATTCAGTTCAGTTCAGTTCAGTCACCCAGTCGTGTCTGACTCTCTGCGACCCCATGGACTGCAGCACTGCAGGCCTCCCTGTTCATCACCAACTCCCGGAATTTACCCAAACTCATGTCCAATGAGTCGGTGATACCATCCAGCCATCTCATCCTCTGCCGTCCCCTTCTCCTCCTGCCCTCAATCTTGCCCAGCATCAGGGTCTTTTCAAATGAGTCAGCTCTTTGCATCAGGTGGCCAAAGTATTGGAGTTTCAGCTTCAACATCAGTCCTACCAATGAACACCCAGGACTGATCTCCTTTAAGATGGATTGGTTGGATCTCCTTGCAGTCCAAGAGACTCTCAAGAGTCTTCTCCAACACCACAGTTCAAAAGCATCAATTCCTTGGTGCTCAGTTCTCTTTATAGTCCAACTCTGACATCCATACATGACTACTGGAAAAACCGTAGCCTTGACTAGATGGATCTTTGTTGACAAAGTAATGTCTCTATTTTTTAATATGCTGTCTAGGTTGGTCATAACTTTCCTTCCAAGGAGTAAGTGTCTTTTAATTTCATGGCTGCAATCACCATCTGCAGTGAATTTGGAGCCCCAAAAAATAAAGTCAGCCACTGTTTCCACTGTTTCTCCATCTATTTGCTGTGAAGTGATGGGACCGGATACCATGATCTTAGTTTTCTGACTATTGAGCTTTAAGCCAACGTTTTCACTCTCCTCTTTCACTTTCATCAAGAGGCTCTTTAGTTCTTCATCACTTTCTGCCATAGGGTGGTGTCATCTGCATATCTGAGGTTATTGATATTTCTCCTGGCAATCTTGATTCCAGCTTGTGCTTCTTCCAGCCCTGCATTTCTCATGATGTACTCTGCATATAAGTTAAATAAACAGGGTGACAATATACAGCCTTAACATACTCCTTTTCCTATTTGGAACCAGTCTGTTGTTCCATGTCCAGTTCTAACTGTTGCTTCCTGACCTGCATACAGGTTTCTCAAGAGGCAGGTCAGGTGGCCTGGTATTCCCATCTCTTTCAGAATTTTCCACAGTTTATTGTGATGCACACAGTCAAAGGCTTTGGCATAGTCAAGAAAGCAGAAATAGATGTTTTTCTGGAACTCTCTCACTTTTTCGATGATCCAGTGGATGTTGACAATTTGATCTCTGGTTCCTCTGCCTTTTCTAAAACCAGCTTGAACATCTGGAAGTTCACAGTTCACATATTGTTGAAGCCTGGCTTGCAGAATTTTGAGCATGACTTGTCTAGCGTGTGAGATGAGCGCAATTGTGCGGTAGTTTCAACATTCTTTGACATTTCCTTTCTTTTCGATTAGAGTGAAAACTGATCTTTTCCAGTCCTGTGGCCACTGCTGAGTTTTCCAAATTTGCTGGCATATTGAGTGCAGCACTTTCACAGCATCATCTTTCAGGATTTGAAATAGCTCAACTGGAATTCCATCACCTCCACTAGCTTTGTTCATAGTGATGCTTCCTAAGGCCCACTTGACTTCACATTCCAGGATGTCTGGCTCTAGGTGAGTGATCACACCATCATGATTATCTGGGGCATGAAGATCTGTTTTGTACAGTTCTTCTGTGTATTCTTGCCACCTCTTCTTGATATCTTCTGCTTCTGTTAGGTCCCTACCATTTCTGTCCTTATTGAGTCTATCTTTGCAGTGAGAAATAGATTTAAGGGACTAGATCTGATAGACAGAGTGCCTGATGAAGTATGGATGGAGGTTCGTAACATTGTACAGGAGACAGGAATCAAGACCATCCCCAAGAAAAAGAAATGCAAAAAAGCAAATTGGCTGTCTGGGGAGGCCTTAAAATAGCTATGAAAAGAAGAGAAGCAAAAAGCAAAGGAGAAATGGAAAGATATACCCATATGAATTCAGAGTTCCAAAGAATAGCAAGGAGAGATAAGAAAGCCTTCCTTAGCAATCAGTGCAAAGAAATAGAGGAAAACAAGTTAGACATCATAAGTTTCAATTTAGTCGCCACAAACTGTAAACTTGCTAGGGTGGACATCCGGAGATTTTTAACCCAGATATTGCTGCTAAATATCATCTTAGTCTTCTGCTGGTGTGGTTATTTTCTTAGGACCTAGAAACATGATTCATCCCCATTGGTTCCATCTTGTTAGATATGACACTTGCCCCAAAACTTTCCTGATTATGACATCAGATAGATTGTTTTCTTTTCAGCTTTGTGTCATCTATAAATCTAACGATTTTGCCTTGTCTAAGTTATAGACATACATCAAATAAGAAAGAGAGAGTTACAGGCAGAATCCTAAAGTTCATTAGCAATAACATTAAAAAAGAAAAAAAAATATAGAAGGACAGAAGCCACAGCTCATGAAAATCAATCCTACTGACGATAAAGCCATACTGAAATCATGATGCAATTCTGTAGACAAAGTTTATATAATCTCTACAAATGGTTTGTTCACAGTGTCTCAGGGAGCAAATTTGTAGCTGTGCCTGGAAGAAAGAGATAGCCATCAAAAGATGATGGCAGTATGTATGGGACACCCGGTCCAGTTGGCATTGGCCCTGTTGTCACTATCAATACGGCAGGAGGCTCTTCAGCACACTCCTACTATACCAGAACCATCCATGTTTACAAAGATAGTGGCTGCTTACTTGGGCAAGATTTTCAATGTGGGCTGTTAATAGTAATCAGGGAAAAATACCCACTTAAATAGCAGCATAATATTGCAGCTATTCAAACAGACAAAAATAAACAGTCTTTAGTGTTGGAGAGGATGTAGGGAAAATGCACTTGTATACACTGCTGGTGGGAATGCAAATAGGTACAACCCTTTGGAAGACGGTTTTGTGGTTTCTCTAAAATATTGAAATGGGTCTTTACATCAGCTGAGCAATTCTGCTTCTATGTATATATCCCAGAGAAATATCCCCATATGTATTTGGAGACATGATCAAAGGATGGTTATTGTAGATTTACTTGTAATACCCTGACTGCTCATCTGTTGGAAAATGGTTAAACATTATAGCACATTCGCATGATCAAATATTATGCAGCCATTTAAAAATGATGTGTATTGGATGCAAGAATATGGAAGTATCATTGATTCATTGTTGAAATTTAAAAGTAAGTTTCAGTACAGTGTTTACAGCATAATATCAAAGTAATTTTGTAAAATTTTAGAGGTGGTATGTACCTAGATTTATATAGGAAAATATCTGGAAAGATAAGAGTTGCCCCTGGGTAGTTGGGATGAGAGTGCTGTTGGTTGAGTGGAGTCTTGAAATGTTACTTTCCCTGTTTATTTGTTAGATGTCTGCATTGTTTGAAATTCTTTAGATGAACGTGTTGCAGTCTTTTAAATAAATCATGAAATAATAAAACAAATATATGTGAAAAAAAAAAAAAAGCAAAAGCTACAGTTTATCAAGAAATTGATAAGCTAAACAACTGATTTTTATACTGACCTAATCATCTTAAATATGGTCATTATTTTTAATACTAGCTAAGTGGTTAATAAAGGACATATTAGAGCCAGTTGAAGGAATTAAGATATGTTATTGTTGTGTGAGATGAAAGTCTAGCATTTTGAAAGAAAACAAAACTTCAAAGTTGAATTTTAATGCATCTAAAAAAATTACATTAAATCATCATTGCAAATTATCTCATCTTTTACATTGTATAAATAACAAGAAGAGGTACTCAATAGGCATTGGTTGACTGAGTAAAAATAATAAAATGAAGGCTACCTTCCTAAAAATTAGCTTGTTAGTAAAATAGGCATTCTTTATAAAGTACCTATATGGTTGTATATTTTTGCATAATGCTTTCATTTTAAAACTGCTCTTATTATGTCACTCTCATACAATCTTTCAGTGGCTTTCTGCTCTCTCTCTACCCAATTATTTGCATGGATTCTAAGGCATTCTATAAGTCTATATTAAGTCTATATTTTATAAGACAAATATATAAGTCTATATGTGACTTCAACCTGCATACCCTATCTCCATGTCCACTAATTTGCTTCTTCCTTTATAATTAAGATAGTTTCCTCACTGTACCCAAACACATCACATACCCATTCTTGTGGCTTGGTTCAAGTCCTCCAGGCCTAATGCTTTTTGCTTTCCTATAAACTTACCCAAATCTTGTCACTCTTCAAAGCCCAGCTTAATTCTCACCCTCCCCCTAGCAAGTTTTCAGCTATAGCTCTCGTCTTCATCTGTCTCCCTCTTCTCTGACATCATTGAGTTATTTTTTCAATGACTGTTTAGATGCTAAGTGCCCAACATTGTGCCAGCATCAGGTATAAAAGACACTGCCTGCGTTTGTAGTCAGTCCGTCTGGATTTGAATTCTTATGATTCAACAAAATGTATACTGATGCTTGTTGTTTTATTTTACCAGAGATAGAATAATAGTAAATAAGCAATTGCAATTGAGAGCAATGAGTGCACTGATAGAGTTGATCACAAGGTTCTCTGAAACCACAGGAGGGGTATGTAGCCTAATCTTAGATATCTAAGTTTTCTGGAGGAATTGATTCCTAAACTGAGATCTGAAGCATCGGTAAAAACACCTACAGCACTCAATTGTCTGTACCACTCATCAACTGCACGCTCAACTTTATATGTAACAACCTGCCTTCATAAGTTTCCAAGGAATGTTTCTCATGGAATTGGTCCTAGTGAACCCATTCTTTATTCATAATGCTAAACACACAGTTCTTTCTGCAAAACAGAGCCCACACCTCCCATCCACACCCAGCATTCTTGGGGAAATTTAAACATAAGATAGATGCTTTCACCATGAAATTATGAATTAGCTATGTGATTTTAAAACAGGAATCAAGTGTAATTTCCAGTCAGTAATTTCACATTGAAATTTTCCTGATGGCTGAAACCCAATCTCATCAAATGACTGAAGATCATATTCTTTTCTTGGCTCATTTTTAAATTTTCACCAGGGCCTTAATTAGTAGAGTCACTAATCTCCAGGCTTCTCTATCCTCAGAGGCCCACTCTATTATACAGAGCATTTCTTTTGATGGTATGCTCGGTTACCCAAGTTATTTTAGAATCTGTTGATTATTACCTTATGAGGGAAAAAGAAACAAACTGCATCCCATGTCTTTCACATATGCCATCTTAATTTTTGTCTCCCTTCTTTCCCATCATATTGTTACCCTTACTCAGATAGACTGTAAACTAGTTGAGGACAGGAACCATGAACTGCTGCTACATCCAACCCTGAAGGCTGAATGTGCCCTCTTAATTCCAGGGTCCCATCCTCACAAAGCAGATCTCAACATCCCCCTGGAACTGAGCAATGTGGCAGCCCTGGAACTCTATGCAAGAGTTCTTTTGTATTTTCCCAGTGTTTCCAAGGTAGTCGATCAATAAATATAGATTAAAAAATATAAATATAAATGATTATTGATTGTTTAAAGTTACAAGCTCATGTTTTACATTTCTATAATCAGTAAGCATTTTAAATTTTCCATGAGCTTTTCATCTCCAGTATTTTAAAAAGTTTTCTAATAATCTATGATCCATTTTAAACAACCAGAATAAATGTTAGCCCAGTACTAAAACATTTAAACAAATCTGTTTGTAAGGACCTAGATATTTATGCCACTGTAAAATTTCTATTTTTAATTAATAAATGTATTTGTATCTGTCTCAGTAATAAATCCATTAGATTAAGTAAGATTTGGATATTAAGAGCACAAATTTACCAGATTTTTATTTTTACCTATAATACCTCATAAAATATTCTTTGGGTATTTATAAAGCAGTAATGAAGACAAAACCCTTCTCTGAATATATATCTCATTTAAAAACAATTTAACGAGTATATTTTGGACCAACACCAAAATAGATAATTCTGGAAATAACCACAGCAGGATAAAATGTGCTACTCCTTGGTGGTCTCTCTTTTCTGAATAATTTCATGATTTACTATATTTTCTCCAAAACTGAACAAATGGAGATTTTTCTCCGAGTTTTAAAGAGGAAACAGAGCGACTTTCCTGGTGGTCCAGTGGTTAAGACTCTGCCTTTCCACTACAGGGGGCGCAGGTTCAATTCCTGGTCAGGAAACAAAGATCCTGCATGCTATGATGTGGGACCAAAACAATAATTAAATAAAATTAAATAAATAAAATATATATTTTAAAAAGAACACAAATGATCTAGGTGTATCAACACATGATTAATAAAAAAAGAAGCATAATACGACGATCAAAAAATTCAGAACTTAAACATTTTGACTAATTGACCTCAGAGTTTACAGACCCACTTATAAAGGATGCACACTATAAATTATTTCATAAGGAAGCAAATACTATAATGACCCAACATTTGGAATCAATTGAAATGCACAAGTGCCTTTAGGCTGACTTTTGAACTCCTCTGATTTGTGACACAGATAAGAGTAAATGATGGACTGATTAATTTGTGCAGCTTCTTGGCAAGTTAATGAATACAGTAAAGTAAGTAGCTGACAATTTCAGGCTACTGTAAATGGATATGAAGGCCTGTCACTGGTACTTGAGGAATGTTTTCAACTTCCTCATCTTCCTTAAGCTGGCATCCCTAGTCAGGGCCTCTTTGGTTGTCAATCTTGATAAAAAAAAACTCTGCCTCTTGTTTATGTCCCCTAACCTTGACTGCAAGGCTGTGGCCTTGTCTTAATTGCTGCTACCTATAAGTGAATGTTGTTTCCCATTCTGATCAAGAGATCAATTTGCTTACCCTAGAGCTGTTCCACCTTAGACTTACTGTCAAATGTGTGTATATGCATATATGATTTTGTGTGCTTGTTGTCACAAATAATAGAGAAAAGAATAAAATGCATTATCTGCTTCCTATACATACTTCCTATAAGGTGCTTCCTTACTTTATTTTCTTTAAACTTCACGATTTATGAACAGAAAGTGTACTCACCCAGTTGAAGTATACTTAAGAAATATACATAAGGAAACAAATGAGACAGTGGCCACATGTGTTAAAGTTATACAAATAAAAATTGTGGAGCCAGAATTTATACATTGGACTCTATACCCTTTTCTGAAGAGTGTTTCTCAAAGTCTATTTGCAGCAGAATCTACTCAGGCACTTGTTTAAATGCACATTTATGGTTCCCACTCCACCCTGCCTCGTGGAAACCTAGGGATAGATCCCAGAAACACTGTCCTAATGTGTCCAGAAAACTCAAGGAACGAGAGACTTTTAAATGATTAAGAAATACAGGAATAAAGGACCTGAAAACTCAAATGACTTTTCCACTTGAAAAGCTTTTTATGGAAAGTGTCAGGCACCTGAAAATAAGGGTTTATAGTGACAAATGTCTTTTCAGGGATGATTATGGCCTTATGCAAAGTTGATGCCAATAAATCTTTTCTGCAAAGCTCAAGTCTCAGTCCAGGCTGGCAGTAAATCATTTCACCTGGCACCACAATTCCAAAAGGAAAGGCAATGAGGACAATATTATGAATGTTGCTTTCCTGGCACTAGCTAGCTGAAGATTAGTTGCATTGGCATAGCTTTTTTCTCATGACCTATTTTTAAATGGAGAATAGAAAAATATAGTCATTCATCTACGTAGAAAATTATGAAGACTGGAAACAAGGAAATAAACCAGAGTATAAGACATCCAAAGGGAAATCATCATTCTGTGCATTAAATTAGCAGGGTTTTTTTTAATGAATAAAATGAAGATATATCACATTAGCATTCAATGAGACACCAAAAGTAAAGAATGTTAATTTACAAAAGGGACCTTATTAACTTACTAAGATTATCAAGAACTTCTAAAGCATTTTTTTTCAAAGGGAGATGATCCGATCTTCATTTTTCTCACTGTTTCACCTTAAGCCTGTTTTTAAATAAGACCTATCATTTTTTAAAAGTCTTCTATTGCCAGAATCTCAATATATTCTAAGTTTCTGAACTAAATTCATCATTAAGGAAATAGTCAGGAATTCCCTGGAGGTCCGGTGGTTAGGACTCCGCAATTTGAATGCCAGGGCTCAGATTCAGTCCCTGGTTGCAGAACTAAGATCCCACAAGCTGTGTGGAATGGCCAAAAAAATTAAGAAGAAAGTGGGGCATCATGGCATCTTCCATAGGACCTGAGGATGTGGCGATGATGATCTCTGCCGGACTGGCAGTAGTCAAAACTCAACACAGGGGTACGACGTCCCAGGCAGGAAGCCACACTTGTCAAGGGACTAGCCACTAATGATTAATCCAGATTTGCTCTTGGCACCACAAGATTCCTCTCTGGTCTTGTTTTGTATGTAGCACAACCCAGAGAAGCCTGATATTTTCTGTGGAAAATCTAGTGATCACATTTTCCTCAAGGCTAATTGGTAATTGATTAATTTCCTTTCCTTCATTCAGGCATTTGTTCTTCATCACTAAGAAGTTTCCTGCTGAATTGATGTGCCTACTTTTAATATTTAGAATCAGTACCTGTTCACTAGGTTTACCATCTTGAAAATTATATTTTATAATCTTAACACAGTAAATTATCATTTATGAATCCTAAACAAAACTGACAAGTCTGTGATTGATTAAACCCATCTTGTGGAGTGACTGAGTGATCCACACTTTCAACTTTTTGAAAGATGTTACTGATCTAATATCTGGTTTTCAAAAATGGAGTTAAATAGGATAATATGATTGACATATTTTTCAACTTAATATTTTTTTAAAAGTTGGGGCAAGATAGGGAGAGACCATTTTAGATTTATTTATTTTAGGCTGCACTGGATCTTTGCTTCTGCATGGGGGCTTTCTCTAGTTGTAGTAGCTTCTCTTGTCATAGAACATAATCTCGCTCTAGGGCTCATGGGCTTCAGTAATTTCAGTGCACTTAGTTGCCCCACCACATTTGGAGTCTTCTTGGACCGGGGATTGAACCCACACCCCTGCACTGGCAGACAGATTCTTAATCACTGGACCACCAGGGTAGTCCAGCTTACTTAATATTTTAAGCAATTATTTTTATGACTATTCATCTGATAATGACTCAATATGGTTGCCCTGATACTATATGAATTCCTAAATAAGAACCAGTCATAATAAATCGTATTAAATATTCAGTTCAGTATAGTCGCTCAGTCGTGTCCGACTCTTTGCAACCCTATGAATCGCAGCACGCCAGCCCTCCCTGTCCATTACCATATCCCAGAGTTCACTCAAACTCATGTCCATCGAGTCAGTGATGCCATCCAGCCATCTCATCCTCTGTCGTCCCCTTCTCCTCCTGCCCCCAATCCCTCCCAGCATCAGAGTCTTTTCCAATGAGTCAACTCTTCGCATGAGGTGGCCAAAGTACTGGAGTTTCAGCTTTAGCATCATTCCTTCCAAAGAAATCCCAGGGCTGATCTCCTTCAGAATGGACTGGTTGGATCTCCTTGCAGTCCAAGGGATTCTCAAGAGTCTTCTCCAACACCAAAGTTCAAAAGCATCAATTCTTTGGCACTCAGCCTTCTTCACAATCCAACTCTCACATCCATACCTGACCATTGGAAAAACCATAGCCTTGACTAGATGGACCTTTGTTGAAAAGTAATGTCTCTGCTTTTCAATATGCTATCTAGGTTGGTCATAACTTTTCTTCCAAGGAGTAAGCGTCTTTTAATTTCATGGCTGCAGTCCCATCTGCAGTGATTTTGGAGCCCAAAAAAATGAAGTCTGACACTGTTTCCACTGTTTCTCCATCTATTTCCCATGAAGTGATGGGACCAGATGCCATGATCTTCGTTTTCTGAATGTTGAGCTTTAAGCCAACTTTTTCACTCTCCTCTTTCACTTTCATCAAGAGGTTTTTTACTTCCTCTTCACTTTCTGCCATAAGGGTGGTGTCATCTGCATATCTGAGGTTATTGATATTTCTCCCGGCAATCTTGATTCCAGCTTGTGCTTCTTCCAGCCCAGCATTTCTCATGATGTACTCTGCATATAAGTTAAATAAGCAGGATGATAATATACAGCCTTGACGTACTCCTTTTCCTATTTGGAACCAGTCTGTTGTTCCATGTCCAGTTCTAACTGGTGCTTCCTGACCTGCATATAGGTTTCTCAAGAGGCAGGTCAGGTGGTCTGGCATTCCCATCTCTTTCAGAATTTCCCACAGTTCATTGTGATCTACTCAGTCAAAGGCTTTGGCATAGTCAATAAAGCAGAAATAGATGTTTTTCTGTAACTCTCTTGCTTTTTCAATGATCCAGTGGATGTTGGCAATTTGATCTCTGGTTCCTCTGCCTTTTCTAAAACCAGCTTGAACATCAGGAAGTTCACGGTTCACATATTGCTGAAGCCTGGCTTGGAGAATTTTGAGCATTACTTTACTAGCATGTGAGATAAGTGCAATTGTGCCATAGTTTGAGCATTCTTTGGCATTGCCTTTCTTTGGGATCTGAATGAAAACTGACCTTTTCCAGTCCTGTGGCCACTGTTGAGTTTTCCAAATTTGCTGGCATATTGAGTGCAGCACTTTCACAGCATCATCTTTCAGGATTTGAAAAGGCTCAACTGGAATTCCATCACCTCCACTAGCTTTGTTCATAGTGATGCTTTCTAAGGCCCACTTGACTTCACATTCCAGGATGTCTGACTCTAGGTGAGTGATCACACCATCGTGATTATCTGGGGCATGAAGATGTTTTTTGTACAGTTCTTCTGTGTATTCTTGCCACCTCTTCTTGATATCTTCTGCTTCTGTTAGGTCCATACCATTTCTGTCCTTTATCGAGCCCATCTTTGCAAGAAATGTTCCCTTGGTATCTCTGATTTTCTTGAAGAGATCTCTAGTCTTTCCCATTCTGTTGTTTTCCTCTATTTCTTTGTATTGATCACTGAGGAAGGCTCTCTTATCTCTTCTTGCTATTCTTTGCAACTCTGCATTCAGATGCTTATATCTTTTCTTTTCTCCTTTGCTTTTCACTTCTCTTCTTTTCACAGCTATTTGTAAGGCCTCCCCACACAGCCATTTTGCTTTTTTTGCATTTCTTTTCCATGGGGATGGTCTTGATCCCTATCTCCTGTACCATGTCACAAACCTCTGTCCATAGTTCATCAGGCACTCTATCTATCAGATCTAGGCCCTTAAATCTATTTTTCACTTCCACTGTATAATCATAAGGGATTTGATTTAGGTCATACTTGAATGGTCTAATGGTTTTCCCTACTTTCTTCAATTTAAGTCTGAATTTGGCAATAAGGAGCTCATGATCTGAGCCACAGTCAGCTCCTGGTCTTGTTTTTGCTGACTGTATAGAGCTTCTCCATCTTTGGCTGCAAAGAATATAATCAATCTAATTTCGGTGTTGACCATCTGTTGATGTCCATGGGTAGAGTCTTCTCTTGTGTTGTTGAAAGAGGGTGTTTGCTATGACCAGTGCGTTCTCTTGACAAAATTCTATTAGCCTTTGCCCTACTTCATTCCATACTCCAAGGCCAAATTTGCCTGTTACTCGAGGAGTTTCTTGACTTCCTACTTTTGCATTCCAGTCCCCTATAATGAAAAGGACATCTTTTTTGGGTGTTAGTTCTGAAAGGTCATGTAGGTCTTCATCGATCCGTTCAACTTCAGCTTCTTTAGCGTTACTGGTTGGGGCATAGACTTGGATTACTGTGATACTGAATGGTTTGCCTTGGAAACGAACAGAGATCATTCTGTCATTTTTGAGATTGCATCCAAGTACTGCATTTCGGACTCTTTTGTTGACCATATGGGTACTCCATTTCTTCTAAGGGATTCCTGCCCACAGTAGTAGATATAATGGTCATCTGAGTTAAATTCACCCATTCCAGTCCATTTTAGTTCGCTGATTCCTAGAATGTCGATGTTCACTCTTGCCATTTCCTGTTTGACCACTTCCAATTTGCCTTGATTCATGGACCTAAAATTCCAGGTTCCTATGCAATATTGCTGTTTACAGCACTGGACCTCGCTTCTATCACCAGTCACATCCACAACTGGGTATTGTTTTTGCTGTGGCTCCATCCCTTCATTCTTTCTGGAGTTATTTCTGTACTGATCTCCAATAGCATATTGGGCACCTACTGACCTGAGGAGTTCCTCTTCAGTGTCCTATCATTTTGCCTTTTCATACTGTTCATGGGGTTCTCAAGGCAAGAATACTGAAGTGGCTTGCCATTCCCTTCTCCAGTGGACCTCATTCTGTCAGACCTCTCTACCATGACCCTCCCGTCTTTGGTGGCCCCACAGGCATGGCTTAGTTTCATTGAGTTAGACAAGGCTGCAGTCCTAGTGTGACTAGATTGACTAGTTTTCTGTGATTATGGTTTCAGTGTGTCTGCCCTCTGATGCCCTCTTGCATTAGGTATGCTTAATTAAATATTTACTTCTATTTAGTATGAACCTGAATTAAAATATGCTAACAAAAGGTACAAGATGAAGAAAAACTAGAAATTTTTATGAATATATACATAAAAATCAACATTACCTTTTTTCCAAAAGAAACAAATACATAAAATATAATTCCTTTAGCATAGCATCAAACCAGTCTCACAAGCTGGGCTTCCCAGATGGTGCTAGTGGTAAAGAACCTGCCTACCAATGCAGGAGACCTAAGAGACATGGGTTCTATCCCAGAATCAGGAAGATCCCCTGGAGGAGGGGAGGCAAACCACTCCAGAATTCTTCCCTGGAGAATCCCATAGACACCACTGGGTTGCAAAGATTTGGAGATGATTGAAGTGACTGAGAACACACACACAATCCCACTAACTGTTATGAGTACAGACTGTGTCCCCAGGCCCTTTTAAATTCTCAATTGTTCTTGTCTGGAAAATAGGAGGAAATAATAGTGTTTGTGGGGACTGGATGACATTTGTAAAGCAGTTAGCACAGTGTTCAACATAGAATGATAACAACAATAAGTAACTACTAAACAGTATGTTGATACTTACATTTTCATTTTTCAAAATAGTAGATAATTTCAAAGTATTCCATGTACTGTTGAAAGTTATTGCTTAATCGCTAAGTTGTGTCTGATTCTTTTGTGACCCCCATGGACCATTCCACCAGGCTCCTCTGTCCATGGGATTTCCAAGGCAAGAATACTGGAGTGGATTCCCATTTCCTTCTCCAGGGGATCTTCCTGACCTAGGAATCGAACTCACATCGCCTGCATTGGCAGGATTCTTTACCACTGAGCCACCTGGGAAGCCAACTTGAACTTATAAAAGCCAAATTATTAATTAAGAGCAAAATCTCTTCTTTGTGTTTGAGTTGAGGAATATTATACCCTGGAAACTGAGAGACTTAATCAAAATAAGTTTGTGAGAAAATAATCAAACTGCTTAAGATAGTAGAATCAAACTTCAAACAGCTCATATACCCAAGCAAACACCTCTTCTTCCACGCCATACTGGTTCGTTCCATGGTTTTTCCCATTTGAATCCATGGTAAATTCATCCTTCTAGATACTTAAACTAAAAACATCAAGAGTTATCCTTGACTTCTCTTTTTCCTTTTCTTGCCACATCCAATCCATCTACAAATCCTGATGGTTTTCCCTTCAAAATACTTGACTACTTATCTCCACATATTCTGCTATTCAACCCTGATCTAATCTGAAGTATAAAAAAATTAAATCCTATCTTGATTTGTATTTCTGTAAATATACATAAGGGCTTCCCTGGTGACTCAGATGGTAAAGAATCTGCCTGCAATGAAGGAGACCCAGATTTGATCCCTAGGTCTGGAAGATTCCCTGGAGAAGGCAATGGCTATCCACTCCAGTATTCTTGCCTAGAGAATCCCATGGACCAAGAAGCCTGGTGGGCTACAGTCCATGGGGTCACAGAGTGGGACACAACAGAGCAATTTCCACTACTACTACTAAATATACATAAGTATTAAAATATGTGTTTCTTTTTCCATTTATATTTTGAAAATAATCTTCAAAAAATTATCTACCCATATTTTAAAATAAAAACCTCAAAGAATTCAAGAATACTAATTATTTTGTGGCATAGCCCTTGCTCTTTATAAATAATGCAGTTAAAACATATCATAAAACTTTTCTTCAAATAAGTTGAGGTGTAAAAATGTAGTAATTGCAAACTTCTAAATTACCTTTTAATGACCAGTATTTAATTGTCAGTACAAGCTTTATTGCATCAAACTAGCTTTTTTTCAGTTGTTATCTATGGGATGACTCATTACTTAGTATCATTTCTATGATCTTGTTTGCTTCATGCTTGCTTTTCTTCTGTTGAGAAATTATTAATGCAAACTACATAGTGGCATAGTACAGCCACTATGGAGAACAGTGTGGAGATTCCTTAAAAAACTGGAAATAGAACTGCCTTATGACCCAGCAATCCCACTGCTGGGCATACACACTAAGGAAACCAGAATTGAAAGAGACACATGTACCCCAATGTTCATCGCAGCACTGTTTATAATAGCCAGGACATGGAAGCAACCTAGATGCCCATCAGCAGATGAATGGATAAGAAAGCTATGGTACATATACACAATGGAGTATTACTCAGCCATTAAAAAGAATACATTTGAATCAGTTCTAATGAGGTAGATGAAACTGGAGCCTATTATACAGAGTGAAGTAAGCCAGAAGGAAAAACACCAATACAGTATACTAACGCATATATATGGAATTTAGAAAGATGGTAACAATAACCCTGTATACGAGACAGCAAAAGAGACACAGATGTATAGAACAGTCTTTTGGACTCTGTGGGAGAGGGCGAGGGTGGGATGATTTGGGAGAATGGCATTGAAACATGTATAATATCATATATGAAATGAGTCACCAGTCCAGGTTCGATGCACGGTACTGGATGCTTGGAGCTGGTGCACTGGGACGACCCAGAGGGATGGTATGGGGAGGGAGGAGGGAGGAGGGTTCAGGATGAGGAACACATGTATACCTGTGGCGGATTCATTTTGATATATGGCAAAACCAATACAATATTGTAAAGTTAAAAAATAAAAAAAATATTAAAAAAAAGAAAGAAATTATTAGGGCCATGATAATGAAGAGCCAAAGATGAGGAAGAAGACGTGTTGCTTGGCCTTTCACACTGATCTTCACTCACCCATGTTTTCATGAACACCAGATTCACCAAGTTTTCAAAGAGGAATAGCAAGTGTTTGATGATGAAGGAAGTTTGGATTTAATTTTCACTTTGAGACACATGGTTACTATTCCCTGAAAAAATATTGGCATTCTGAAGATGTTCAAGCACTCTTACTCCAGCAGCTACCAATAGGCCCAATTGCATGTGAGGCTCTGGTGGCTCTGAGAGCTGTCAAAGCAGAGATGTTAGAAACCAGCTGCTGCCTTCACTTATCCTTTGAGATCAGCACAAGTGGGGGTAGACTTTCCTATCATCAAATCCTTAGAGCAGCAACTTGCACACAGAATGTGCTCTTACAGAAAAATGATTCAAATAATATAAGCAATAATAATTCAAATAATAACAGCAGTAATAAGAAAGGTAATTTGTCGTGCAGTTTATTGAGCACTTTTCACGTATCCAGGACTATTTCAATCACATCTCATACATTACTTCACTTCATCTCGAGAACATAAATAAGCCTACAGTTGTGGGTCATCCCCAGGGGAATAGCTTCAGGTGGAGTTATGAAGAACCCTCTAAATCTTCAGAGAAGTTCAAAGCCATCTTACAGACAATTATTTTACAAGGTTAAGATAGGACATTTATAAGTACAGTGAATTCTATATGGGAAATCCTTCATTGATATACCATAGCAGTCGTTTAACAAACATTAAATCAAAGACCCAGTCTATAGGTATGACCCAAAAGTAGTAATGATCTTGTCCTCAGAATTACAAAAATTGTTTCTTAATCATCCTAAAGTATGTATCATGCATCAGAAATTTCAGATGTAAGGAATTTTTTTCAGAATTCATATATTATTTAACATTTGTCCTTCTTCAGTTCTTACATATATTTTTCAATATTTTTAATCAAGAAAATATTTTCTGGGTAGCTCTTCCTCCACTATCATGACTAACATTTTACTATTTTTCTCCCCTAGAACTAGAACAATGACTGATGTACCAGCAGATGTTTCCAATTCAAAATGTCTCATATTCTTTACAAGGGAGGAAAAAGTTTAAACTTAAGTAGCTGATGTTTGTCAGCAGATCAGGTAGTGGAAGAAAACTGTCACCTTTTACAAAGTGTCTCTTCTTCATCTTTCCTTCTTTATTCTGGGAATTTTCTCAGTTTAGTCTTTAAGGTGGTATCTGCTAATAGTTCAGATCATGGCTGTTGCCTAATCCTTCTTTCAAAGATCAAAGTAGACTAAACCACAAACTTGAACTTAAATAAGAAATCTAAAATTTAGGCAGATATTCTGTTTTGAACATCTGCTGATTGTGGCAGATTTTTATCACTTTATTTTGGTTCTAGCACCCTGACTGTATTTTAGATAATCACCATCACCTCTAAGCAGCTCATGTGCTTCAGAGGAGTATCTCCATGAACAGCTCAGGCCTAAACTAATTAGCATTATCTGGGTCCATAATGGGTTCAGAGTAGTAACATCTAATTAATAATTTAGTGCAACTAGAATGAAGCCTAAGACTTTAAATCAAAGGTTGAGGGAATATGACAAATGCATTACATTAATGAAGAACCATACAGCCTGATAAATGCTGAAGAAAATTTTGGAACAACTGAGGAGAATCTTCCTAAGACTGAAGCTGAGATTTGGGGGGTTGTTTGTTACACAGCATTATCACAGTAAAAACCTAGCTATACACCAAAGAAGGTAGTAGGTCAAGTTCTAGATATCTGAGGTGTACCCTTCTGACTTACCCTCATATGAGAATATTACCATCAGAAGGTAAGATAAAATAAACCAAAGCAGGATGATACTATTTTAAACGCCAGAAGAAACATGTTCACTTTCTGGTAAGGTTGCTAAGCTTGGAAATTTTGAACCTGGCACCAGTGGCCCGTCTTCCCTGATACAATGAGGAGTCTGTTGTGGGATGAAGCTAATCAGAGACAAATAGTGATGAAAAGCAGGTATAGAGCTAGAGAAATAAAGAGGGCAAAAAAGGCGAAAAAGGGAAGGCAAAAGAGAGAATGAGTGCAAGAGAAAGGAAGAGTTAGCGAGCAAATAAAAAGAGGAAGAGGAATGAATTAGAAGAACCAGTTCTATATAGATAAAGTTTAAACTTCTGCAGAAACACTCTTTGGTTACATTGATCCAGTGACTGGCATTTTTCAAATATGAAATACAGATACAGAAAATATGTGTTTATTTAGACGCTCTCACTAAAAATCTAGGGGCTTCCCCATTTGTACAGTGGTTAAAACTCAGCGCTCCCACTGCAGGGGGCAAGGGGTGGGTCCCAGATCAGGGAACTAGGATCCTTTGTGCTGCACAGTGCTTCCAGAAACAACAACAACAGCAACAACAAATATAAGTCAGCGTGTGTGTGTGTTAGTCACTCAGTCGTTCCAACCCTTTGCAATGCCATGAACTGAAACTTCGGTCCCTGGGATTCTCCAGGAAAGAATGCCAGAGCGGGTTGCCATTTTCTTCTCCAGAAGATCTTCCCGATCCCAGGAATCAAACTTGGGTCTCCCTCAGTACATGCAGATTCTTTACTGTCTGGGCCATCAGGGCAGCCCCTCAGAAATTCTTAAAGTGAAAAAAGCTTAACATGTAAAAAAAATTACAATCTGTTGTGTAGGAGCTGTCACATAGAGAAAGATAATAAGTGCTTAGGGAACACAAAAGAAGGGGAGATTAAACCTGTAAGTAAATGAAGATGGGAAAGATATGGGAAAAGAGTTCACAGATGTGTGTGTGTGCTCAGATGCTCAGTCGTGTCCAGCTCTTTATGACCCCATGTGCTGTAGCCCGCCAGACTCCATGACCTGGAAAATGGGATTTTCCAGGCAGGAATACTGGAGTGGATTGGCATTTCCTACTCCAAGACATCTTCCCAACCTAGGGATCGAACCCATGTCTCTTATGTCTTCTGCATTATCAGGCAAGTTCTTTACCACTAGTGCCACACGGAAAGCAGTGAAAAGCCAAAGGAGAAAAAGAAGTTGCCTGGTAAATAAATAAATTGTAAATGAGGACAAATGGAAAGCTTGCATTTGTACCAGAGACTTAAAATTCTGGTAAACTGGATCAGTCTACTAGCCTCAATTACCAGTACCTGAGCGCTCAAACAGGGAAATAAAAATCTGCATTCAGCTGTCTACCATCAATAGACCTCACTGATTTTCTTCAATCTTTTCTTTTTAGTTGAAGCATTAAATTATGGTAAATATTTTATCCAAAGAGGTGAGCAAAGCTGACTTGATTATGAGTCTGTAATATTAGACCTGCTTCAAAAGAAATCATCAGCCAAGGGATTCCACTGCCAACTAAACGGAATGACTCAAATCACACCTGAATGGCTCCTGCTCCTCTTTCCTATTTCCAAATACTTCCTCAGTTTGTCTAAAATATTTCATTTTCCTTTTATTATCATGCATTAAATCAATCCAGTTGAATATTCAGTCAACTTGAATGATAAAGTTCACTTTTCAAAGTGAAAAAAAGATAAATGATGTGGGAGTGTGGGTAAGGAGGATGGGCTGTAGTTATTCACATGTTAGGATTAGTTTGCTTCCTTCCCTCAGCCACACCTTCCAGTGTGGAAGAAACCAGTCCAAACGCAGATGGCAGTGTTGTGGTTGGAATTATGAATGTGCTTATAGTCAGAGAGATCTGGTTTGAATCTTACCTCTACCATTTTACTATCTTTATGAGCTTGAGAAAATTATTAACGTTTGGGGTACCTCAGTTTTCTTATCTCTAAGATGAAAGAAACAAGGTTACCACTATTGTTATATTACGTACATACTTGATTAGCACAGTGTCCAGGGCTTGGTTAAGCAGCCAGGAAGGGCAGTTACAGACACTAGAGTGGAGAAAAGGAGATCGTTTTGTAGCAAAAGTGAGATCCTGGGGGAATGGAAGACAACACAGGCATACTTTGCCTTCTCAGTACTTTTGCCTGTGACAAGATCACAGGTGTAAACTCAACAGCAACATGACAATCAATGGTTGGAGTTGATACAAATACATTATCATGTGTTCAGGATTTTGGTGATAAAAAGATCATGTATCTTTTTATGATACTGTATCATCATTTGATCTCATATTTGATGATTCTGGATTTTTGTTTTCACTCTGACTTTTCTTCTTATGACTGGTCCTTACAGATTTAGGGCCGCAGAACTACACAGGTGCTTAAGGGAAGTGCAAAGAGTCTCTTAAAGGTGAATATTTAAAGTGTCCATTTCCTGGACTGCTTTGCAAAGGCATCCCTTACCAGAACTTGTTTTGAAAGCAGTTTATGGCTGACACTTAAAAGATTCCTCCTTTTAAAATACATGCACATTGAGTACAAACTGAGCCAGAAGTGTTATTTTTTGTATATGCTTGTCATCAGCATGTTAACATTCTCCAGCTGCCCATTTTAAAAGGACAGGAGAGCCTCTCCATGTTGTGAGCTTGCTGGACTCTTCCTCAGAGCAGTCGCTGTGAAGGGATCCTCTTCAGATTCCTTCACACTGCTTAGACCAAACTCAAAGCCGCGCCCTTGAAACGTGATGGATTAAAACTGCATTTTCATTTCTGTTTTTCTAAAACCTGGTTAAAGTAGTTAATTGACAGAAGCAATTGTATTTTCTGATCAGCGGCATAGACTATAAACCTCAAGGCAATTCTTTTCTTGCCAGTAGTTGCCCTTGATAATAAAATAATTACCACATTAACAGCATTCACTGTATTTCAGCACTGAGGATTTCTCCCACAAAGCATGCTGGAGAAAAGTGCCAGGCCACAAAACAGTTTAATCCTATTATTTCTGCATTTCATCCTGGCTTGGTTTAAGTATAAATGCCCATGCTCTCTGGGTTTTTCCACCTCTGAAAGGCACAGGGATTTTTTTTTTTTTTTTTCAGTGAATAACAGTATACTAATGTGAAATTGTTTTTGGGACTTGTGACTCCACAGCTTTAAAGCCAGCATTAATGTTTTTAATATGAAGTATTCAGCCATTGTTTTGTGTATTTGAGGACTGATCTCTGTCCTCAAACCATACTCACATATTTTTGGTTCTCTATGTTTCCTTGTGGCCTCAGGCTTTGCTCATCCTGAGCTGCTGAGAACTCTCTCCCTGTCCACTGCTCCTCAACTCCTTTCACCATCTAACTCCTGTTCATCATCCAGGTGTTGGTTCAGTTACCATTTCTTCCCTAATGCCTTAATTCTAGGCTAAGTGACATGAATCCCTATACACTTCTCACATTACATTTTGATTGCCTCTTTACTTGCAGAATTCTCCACTAGACTGAGTTATCTGAGATCAGAGACACTACTTTATTTATAGAATATCTTTAGCACTTGCAAGGAACACAGTTCATTGTGTAGTAAATATTTCCTGAAGTAGATTTTTTTTTTTTTTATTCTTTTCCTTCCTGCCCTATGGTCAGCATTTGTTCCCCTCACCCATTAGCCTTTGTTAACTTTGGGCTGTGTGGTTTGCTTTAATCAATGGCATGTGAGCAGATATAACACATCTGGACAGAAACTTTAAATGCACTTGTGTGGTTGACACTCTTATTCCTGCCGTCCATTGTCAGAAAGACATCTTTCAGACAGTGGCTCCTCCTCAGACTTGATTCAAAGAGAGAACTCACAGCAATGAAAGCTGCCCGAAAAGAGCCCAGCAGAACCCAGTAATATGAATGATATGTCACTGTTGTTGCAAGTTGCCAGAATTGGGGTTATTTGTCACCACAAATAATCAACAAAAATTGATTAATAAGTTTATACCTAGAAGCATAACATTACTATAACAACAACAACAATAAACTCAAAGCTAGTGGAGGTGATGGAATTCCAGTTGAGCTATTTCAAATCCTGAAAGATGATGCTGTGAAACTGCTGCACTCAATATGGCAGCAAATTTGGAAAACTCAGCAGTGGCCACAGGACTGGTAAAGGTCAGTTTTCATCCCAATCCCAAAGAAAGGCAATGCCAAAGAATGCTCAAACTACTGCACAATTGCATTCATCTCACACACTAGTAAAGTAATGCTCAAAATTCTCCAAGCCAGGCTTCAGCAATACGTGAACCGTGAACTTCCAGATATTCAAGCTGGTTTTGGAAAAGGCAGAGGAACCAGAGATCAAATTACCAACATCCTCTGGATCATGGAAAAAGGAAGAGAGTTCCAGAAAAACATCTATTTCTGTTTTATTGACTATGCTAAAGCCTTTGACTGTATGGATCACAATACACTGGAAAATTCCGAAAGAGATGGGAATACTAGACCATCTGACTTGCCTCTTGAGAAACCTGTATGCAGGTCAAGAAGCAACAGTCAGAACTGGACATGGAAAAACAGACTGGTTCCAAATAGGAAAAGGAGTACGTCAAGGCTGTATATTGTCACCCTGGTTAAACTTATATGCAGAGTACATTGTGAGAAACACTGGGCTGGAAGAAGCACAAGCTGGAATCAAGATTGCCAGGAGAAATATCAATAACCTCAGATATGCAGATGACACCACCCTTATGGCAGAAAGTGAAGAGGAACTGAAGAGCCTCCTGATGAAAGTGAAAGAGGAGAGTGAAAAAGTTGGCTTAAAGCTCAACATTCAGAAAACGAAGATCATGGCATCTGGTCCCATCACTTCATGGCAAATAGATGGGGAAATAGTGGAAACAATGGCTGACTTTATTTTTCTGGGCTCCAAAATCACTGCAGATGGTGATTTCAGCCATGAAATTAAAAGACGCTTACTTCTTGGAAGGAAAGTTATATCCAACCTAGACAGCATATTGAAAAGTAGAGACATTACTTTGTCAACAAAGGTCCGTCTAGTCAAGACTATGGTTTTTCCAGTGGTCATGTATGGATGCAAGAGTTGGACTATAAAGAAAGCTGAGCACCAAAGAATCGATGCTTTTGAACTGTCGTGTTGGAGAAGACTCTTGAGAGTCCCTTGGACTGCAAGGTGATCCAACCAGTCCATCCTAAAGATCAGTCCCGGTTGTTCATTGGTAGGACTGATGTTGAAGCTGAAACTCCAATACTTCGGCCACCTGATGCAAAGACTTGACTCATTTGAAAAGACCCTGATGCTGGGAAAGATTGAGGGCAGGAGGAGAAGTGGACAACAGAAGATGAGATAGCTGGATGGCATCACCAACTCAATGGATATGGGTTTGGGTGGACTCTGGGAGTTGGTGATAGACAGGGAGGCCTGGCGTGGTACAGTTCATGGGGTCACAAAGAGTCGGGCACAACTGAGTGACTGAACTGAACTGAACTGAATAAACTCAAATATGAGGTTATTTGTACTGTGCCTGTTATGTTAAAGCCCCTGATGTTAAAGGAGGCTGGAAAAATGACCTATTCTATGCAACAATGAAAGTTTTGGTAATACTGCTACCTGTGATAACTTGAAAGTCAGAAAATATACCTTTAAACTTTCAAAGAATTTTCAAGACAGAATGTTGGTAGCCAGAATTGCTTATTAGGCTTTGTAAGGAAGAATAAACTCAGAAAATAATTGGAATTTTTTCAAATGAGAATGGAAGGAAAAAGAAGGATGCAGAAATCCAGAGGCAGAGTTGAAAGATATTACTGTTTCTCATCTCCAGCCAATAAATCATTTGCAGATTAAGACAAAGACTCAATGCAAAGACCAAGTCAAGGGCATGGATAGTCATTTTCTAATTCTGTGTACATTCTATTACATGGAATAATTTAAATTATTTGTGGTGAATTAAAGCACATTAGCAATTTAGCAAGTTGAGCAAATGCTGAATATGAAATTACCATATTTTCATATAGTAACATGTATTTTCAAGATAGTAGGTGATTTTCAGTATACCATCAAAGAGATTTTTAAGTGGATAAATAGGAAAATGAGCAATTTATATTATCTATTATCCTGGAGAAGCCTATTTTAAAGATAGAAGATAAAAACAGTCTTCAAAAAGCAATATGATAAAGTGCCTATAAAGAGTTTTTGTCATGCTTCATGAATATGAAAAGTTAATATTTTCATCCTATTAAGTAAAAGTAAGCCCAGTTAATAATAATATGATGATGATGATTGTGGTGATTCAGGCTGGGGAGCAAAGACCAAATCAAGACTGTTGTCACCACATTATTTGTTAAGACCTCTGATTCCTTTAAAATAATCCCCAGTAAGTCATTTCACTTGTACAGAATGGCTCCTGGTAAAGAAACCACAGATTGGCTTAATGGAAGCCTAAAAAGTACAAATTATCTGTAATTAAGCCTAAAAGAATGTCTTCTAATTATGAATCTGGCTGTTGGCAGGAAGCACTAATAGGAAACAAAGATATAAAAAAAACCAATGTTTTGTTTTTTAATTTGTAGTATGCCAAAATTACTACTACCAGCCTGAATTCAAAGAGTTTGTGATTGTTTGAGCAATAAAACTACCCTTGAGCTCTCAACTTTTTTGACAGGAGGAAGAAGCTATTTGGCAGTCAAAGATGGACATTTCTCCTAAAGAGGATATTGGAAAAGGAAGAACTCCTCAGAAGGTGAAGTCAAGAGTCAAGAAGTACAATAGACTGTGAAGCTACTCCTAGGAAACAAAACCAAAGATTGATTAAGCAAAGTTCCTTACACAGAGATTAGTAGACCTTGTAACAATTCCTTCATGGGATTTCAGAACTTCTGTGAACCAGTGATTTCTGGGTTCCCCCCTTTTTCCCTCTTTCTAAATGAGAGCATTTGTTGTGGTTACACTAGTTTATTATGGGTGTGAAGGTATGCATTTTATCACAGGTAGGTACAAATAACAAGTATTTTATTTCATAGGACTTGGCTCAATAGAGCTACATTTGGGCATGATATAAACTCAAGATCCTGAATTTCAAGCTAGAGTTTAGATCAGACCTTGGAGTATCTTTAAGATCTGGTGATTACAT
Organism: Bos mutus; assembly: GCF_027580195.1. Lineage (NCBI taxonomy): Eukaryota > Metazoa > Chordata > Mammalia > Artiodactyla > Bovidae > Bos > Bos mutus. Next base: position 25,905,241 of record NC_091630.1, on the reverse strand, counting down.
ATTGTTTACCGGGAAGGAAGTGAATATGAGAGCAGGCTGTGATAGGTTACATTATTTCACAAATATTTATTCCCTCCATACCCTTGCCATGCTTCTCTGTGAGACAGTCTATTTTCCTTTCCACTGACTTTAGCCTGTGTGATATTACTTTTCTTTGGCAAATAAATTGCCTCAGTAGAAGTTTTAAATGTGCTTGCAAATGTGCCATACCTTGTGCATGGTTTGGTACCCAGTTCTGATGTTTCCCTCCAAAATAATAATAGCATGTCCAAGATACTAGCTTACTCCTTTGAAAAGATACTTTTCATGGAGCCAAGGTTTAGCTCAACCAAACTCGGCAGAGCCTCCACCCTCATGAACTTAGACAATCAATACACATTTGTTATAACCCACAGAGTTACTGGGATTGTTTGTTATAGCAAAAACTGGCTAACAAATTTTGTTGCTGAAAATAAGGAAGAATTATATTGTCTATAAAAGTGCTTGGTTTATATAGGAAAACCATGTTAAGAGTCTGAATGTACATAGATACATGAACTCAATCGGAATTATTTGTAGGTGGAACTAAGAGATACCAGTTAAGTTGCTTTGTTATTTGCTACTTGGACAGTACTTTTTAAGTCAAAATAGTGACCCTAGATTGAGAGACCAAGAGGGGAGTTTTAATAGGTTTTTCAGGTATTTTCCTTTTAAAAAATTAATCAATAAGTATTTATAGACCCAAAAAATCCAAAAGAAATTTCAGTATAGATTAGAAGATAGATCAGTGTTTCCAAAGATGTTGATACTTAAGGAAGAACTTGCAGATTTAAAAAAGGAAATACCTATGTTGAATGTTTGAAACATTGATTGTCTAATGTTATATACACATGTCAACTTGAGGAATGAGATTCTGTACCTGGTGGTACAGAATGGTTTAGTTGCTAAGACATGTCTGACTCTTGTGGCCCCATGGACTGTAGCTTGCCAGGTTCCTCTATCCATGGGATTTCCCAGGTAAGAATACTGAAATGGGTTGCCATTTCCTTCTCCAGGGGATCTTCCCAGCTCTTTATACCTGGAATACAACTCAATTATATATTTTTTATTCTTTGAATTTTCATCATCCTATAGTAGAGAATACTTTTTAGATGGAAAAACAAAAATGACAAGGGAGTTTTACTTAGAAGTATGTTTTGAATGGCATTTATGTGTGACTGAGAAAGCTGAATTGATGAATGTTGTAGCAAAACCCCAGGGAATTATGAGTTCATAACTTAATTAGAAGCTCCACATGCAGGAGGAAGTATCTAAATAGGCTTACTTAAAAAGGTCTGTCATCTGACTAGAGGGCTGACTAACCCCCTTATTCATCTTTTTAAATATCCTTGCGATTGTGAGGGTTAGCATCATCAGTATAATTTTTAAACTCTAGAAAGACATTTTTACAAGAACAGGTCTCATATCATGGATTTCTAGTTTTCTGAACTTTAGAATAACTAATGCATATATATGGAATTTAGAAAGATGGTAACAATAACCCTGTATGCGAGACAGCGAAAGAGACACAGATGTATAGAACAGTCTTTTGGACTCTGTGGGAGAGGGAAGAGGGGATGATTTGGGAGAATGGCATTGAAACATGTATAATATCATATAAGAAACGAATCGCCAGTCCAGGTTCGATGCAAGATACAGGAAGCTTGGGGCTGGTGCACTGGGATGAACCAGAGGGATGGTACGGGGAGGGAGGTGGGAGGGGGGTTCAGGATTGGGAACATGTGTACACCCATGGCGGTTTCATGTTGATGCATGGCAAAACCAATACAATATTGTAAAGTAATTAGCCTCCAATTAAAATAAATTTAAAAAAAATTTTTAATAACATTGTATTCATAAAAATAACATAAATGAAGATATATATCTATATATACCCACAACTATCTTTCTTAAAGGAGAATTGGTGTATTGAGTCACTCATGAATCCATTCACTGAAAAAATATTTGAGTACCTGCTGCATGCCAATCTCTCTATTTTTTTAGTTGAAGTAGAGTTAGTTTCTGGTGTATAGCAAAGTGATTCAGTTATATATATATTTTTTAATATTCTCTTTCCATTATGGTTTATTATAGGATATTGAATATAGTTCCCTATGCTATATAGCAGGATCTTGCTTTTTATCTATTTTATCTATAGTAGTTTGTATCCCGGAGAAGGCAATGGCATCCCACTCCAGTACTTTTGCCTGGAAAATCCCATGGACGGAGGAGCCTGGTGGGCTACAGTCCATGGGGTTGCTAGAGTCAGACACGACTGAGCGACTTCACTTTCACTTTTCACTTTCATGCATTGGAGAAGGAAATGGCAACCCACTCCAGTGTTCTTGCCTGGAGAATCCCAGGGACAGGGAAGCCTGGTGGGCTGCCATCTCTGGGGTCGCACAGAGTCGGACACGACTGAAGCGACTTAGCAGCAGCAGCAGCAGCAGCAGTTTGTATCTGTTAATCTCATACTCCTAATGTATCTCTCCCCCACCTCTTTCCCCTTTGGTAACCATAAATTTGTTTTCTATGTCTGTTTCTGTTTTGTAAATAGGTCCATTTGTGGCATATTTTAGACTCAATATATAAATGATATCATACAGTATCTGACTTACATCACTTGGTCTGATAATCTCTAGGTCCATCCAAGTTGCTGCAATTGAAATTATTTCATTCTTTTTTATGGTTGAGTAATATTTCATTCTGTATCTGTACCACATGTTCTTTATCCATTCATCTGTCAGTGGACATTTTAGTTCAGTTCAGTCGCTCATTCGTGTTGTGTCCAACATTTGCAACCCCATGAACTGCAGCACACCAGGCCTCCCTATCCATCATCAGCTCCTGCAGTTTAATCAAATTCATGTCCATTGAGTCAGTGATGCCATCCAACGATCTCATCCTCTGTCGTCCCCTTCTCTCGCCTTCAATCTTTCCCAGCATTGGGGTCTTTTCAAATGAGTCAGCTCTTCGCATCAAGTGGACAAAGTACTGGAGTTTCAGCTTCAACATCAGTCCTTTCAATTAATATTCAGGACTGATTTCCTTTAGGATTGACTGCTTGGATCTCCTTGCAGTCCAAAAGATTCTCAAGAGTCTTCTCCAATGCCCCAGTTCAAAAGTATCAATTCTTTGGCGCTCAGGTTTCTTTATAGTCCAACACTCACATCCATACATGACTACTGGAAAAACCATAGCCTTGACTAGACAGACCTTTGTTGCTAAAGTAATGTCTCACCTTTTTAATATGCTGTCTAGGTTGGCCATAACTTTCCTTCAAAGGAGTAAGCGTCTTTTATTTTCATGGCTACAGTCACCATCTGCAGTGATTTTGGAGGCCATAAAAGAATAAACCTGCCACTTTTTCCACTGTTTCCCCATCTAATTGCCATGAAGTGATGGGACCAGATGCTGAGATCTTAGTTTTCTGAATGTTGAGCTTTAAGCCAACTTTTTCACTCTTCCCTTTCACTTTCATCAAGAGGTTCTTTAGTTCCTCTTCACTTTCTGCCATAAGAGTGGTGTCATCTGAATATCTGAGGTTATTGATATTTCTCCTGGCAATCTTGATTCCAGCTTGTGCTTCTTCCAGCCCAGCGTTTCTCATGATGTACTCTGCATAGAAGTTAAATAATCAGGGTGACAATGTACAGCTTTGACATACTCCTTTTCCTATTTGGAACCAGTCTGTTGTTCCATGTCCAGTTCTAACTGTTGCTTCCTGACCTGCATACAGATTTCTCAAGAGGCAGGTCAGGTGGTCTAGTATTCCCATCTCTTTCAGAATTTTCCACAGTGTATTATGATCCACACAGTCAAAGGCTTTGGCATAGTCAATAAAGCAGAAATGGATATTTTTCTGGAACTCTCTTGCTTTTTTAATGTTCCAGCAGATATTGCAAATTTGATCTCTTGTTCCTCTGCCTGTTCTAAACCCAGCTTGAACTTCTGGTAGTTCAGGGTTCACGTATTGTTGAAGCCTGGCTTGAAGAAGTTTGAGCATTACTTGACTAGCGTGTGAGGTGAGTGCAATTGTGTGGTAGTTTGAGCATTCTTTGGCATTGCCTTTCTTTGGGATTGGAATGAAAACTGACCTTTTCCAGTCCTGTGGCCACTGCTGAGTTTTCCAAATTTGCTGGCATATTGAGTGCAGCACTTTCACAGCATCATCTGTTAGGATTTGAAAAGGCTCAACTGGAATTCCATCACCTCCACTAATTTTGTTCGTAATGATGCTTCCTAAGGCCCACTTGACTTCACATTCCAGGGTGTCTGGCTTTAGGTGAGTTATCATACCATCATGATTATCACGGTCATGAAGATCTTTTTTGTATAGTACTTCTGTGTATTCTTGCCACCTCTTCTTAATATCTTCTGCTTCTGTTAGGTCCATACAATTTCTGTCCTTTATCGAGCCCATCTTTGCATGAAATGTTCCTTTGGTATCTCTAATTTTCTTGAGGAGATCTCTAGTCTTTCCCATTCTGTTGTTTTCTTCTATTTCTTTGCATTGATCACTGAGGAAGGCTTTCTTATCTCTCCTTGCTATTCTTTGAAACTCTGCATTCAGATGCTTATATCTTTCCTTTTCTCCTTTGCTTTTCGCTTCTCTTCATTTCACAGCTATTTATAAGGCCTCCTCAGACAGCCATTTTGCTTTTTTGCATTTCTTTTCCATGGGGATGGTCTTGATCCTTGTCTCCTGTGCAATGTCACAAACCTCTGTCCATAGTTCATCAGATACTCTTTCCATAATAACTAATTCTTTAAATCTGTATCTCACTTCCACTGTATAATCGTAAGGGATTTGATTAGTTGATACCCGAATGGTTGAATGGTTTTCCCTACTTTCTTCAATTTAAGTCTGAATTTGACAATAAAGAGTTCATGATCTGAGCCACAGCCAGATTCTGGTCTTGTTTTTCCTGACTATATAGAGCTTCTCCATCTTTGACTGCAAACAATATAATCAATCTGATTTCAGTGTTGATCATCTGGTGATGTCCATGTGAAGAGTCTCCTCTTGTGTTGTTGGAAGAGGGGGTTTGCTATGACCAGTGCATTCTCAGCAAAACTCTGTTAGCTTTTGCCCTGCTTCATTCCGTACTCCAAGGCCAAATTTGCCTGTTACTCCAGGTGTTTCTTGACTTCCTACTTTTGCATTCCAGTCCCCTATAATGAAAAAGATATCTTTTGGGGGTGTTAGTTCTAAAAGATCTTGTATGTCTTTACAGAACCATTCAACTTCAGCTTCTTCAGCGTTACTGGTCAGGGCATAGACTTGGATTACCATGATATGCAATGGTTTACCTTGGAAATGAACAAAGATCATTCTGTTGTTTTTGAGATTGCATCCAAGTACTCATTTTGGACTCTTTTGATGACTATGATGGCTGCTGTATTTCTTTAAAGGGATCTTGCCCACAATAATAGATATAATGGTCATCTGAGTTAAATTCACACATTCCAGTCCATTTTAGTTCGCTGATTCCTAAAATGTCGATGTTCATTTTTGCCATCTCCTGTTTGACCACTTCCAATTTGCCTTGATTCATGGCAAATTGAATTCAAATCAAATTCCTTGATTCATGGACCTAACATTCCAGGTTACTATACAATATTGCTCTTTACAGCATCAGACCTTCCTTCCATCACCAGTCACATCCACAACTGGGGGTTGTTTTTGCTCTGGCTCTGTCTCTTCATTCTTTATGGAGTTATTTCTCCACTGATCTCCAGTAGCATATTGGGCACCTACCAACCTGGGAAGTTCATCTTTCAGTGTCCTATCTTTTTGCCTTTTCATACTGTTCATGGGGCTCTCAAGGAAAGAATACTGAAGTGGTTTGCCATTCCCTTCTCCAGTGGACCACGTTTAGTCAGAACTCTCCACCATGACCCATCCGTCTCCGGTGGCCCTACACAGCATGGCTCATAGTTTCATTGAGTTAGACACGGCTGTGGTGCATGTGACTAGATTGGTTAGTTTTCTATGATTGTGGTTTTCAGTCTGTCTGCACTCTGAAGGAGAAGGATAAGAGGCTTATGGAAGCTTCCTGATGGGAGAGATTGACTGAGGGGGAAGCTGGGTCTTGTTTTGATTGGGCCATGCTAAGTAAATCTTTAAACCAATTCTCTGTTGATAGGTGGAGCTGTGTTCCCTCCCTGCAATTTACCTGGGGCCAAACTATGGTGGAGGTAATGAACATAATGGTGACCTCCTTCAAAAGATCCCATGCATGTACTGCTACACTCAGTGCCCCCAACTCTGCAGCAGGCCACCACCGACCCGCACCTCTGCGGGAGACTCCTGGACACTCACGGGCAAATCTGGTCAGTTTCTTGTGGAGTCACTGCTCCTTTCTCCTGGTACGCAAGGTTCTGTTTGTGCCCTCCAAGAATCTATTTCTCAGTCCTGTGTAAGTTCTGGCAGCTCTGTGGTGGGGTTAATGGCGACCTCCTCTAAGAGGGCTTATGCCATAATCAAGTCTACTGTACCCAGAGCCCCTGTCCCTGTGTCAGGCCACTGCTGACCCATACCCCCACAGGAGATGCTCAAACACAGTTCTGTCTCTGTCTCTGTGGGGTCCCTGGGTCCTGGTGCACACAAGGTTTGTTTGAGCCCTCTGAGCATCTCTGGAGGGAATGGGGTTTGATTCTAAATGCAAATTCGCCCCTCCTACCATCTTTCTGGGGCTTCTCCTTTGCCCTTGGACAGGGGTATCTCCTCACAGCTGCTCCAGGGCCTACCGTCTTACTGGGGTTTCTCTGACCTTGGATGTGGGGTATCTTCTTACGGCAGGTCCGGCGAAGCGCAGCCGCAGCTCCTGACCTTGGACGTGGGGTATCTCCTCTCCGCAGCTCACCGCTCCAGCAAGTGGGCATTTAGGTTGCTTCTATGTCTTGGCTGTTGTAAATATTGCTGCAACAAACATTGGGGTACATGTATCCTTTTGAATTATGGTTTTCTCCAGATATATGCCCAGGAGTGAGATTGTTAGATCATATGGCATCTCTGTTTTTAGTTTTTAAAGGAAGCTCCATATTGTTTTCTATAGTGACTACAACAATTTACATTCCCAACAATAATGTAAGTGGATTCTCTTTTCTCCACACCATCCAGCATTTGTTATTTGAAGACTTTTAATTTTTTGTTTTATTTATTTATTTTTGGCTGTGCTGGGTTTTCATTGCTTTTGCATGGGCTTTCTCTAGTTGCCACAAGTGGGGGCTGCTCTCAGGTTGCAGTGCTCAGGCTTCTCACTGGGGTGGCTTCTCTTGTGGAGCACAGGACCTAGGCTCTAGGCAAGCGTGCTTCAGCAGTTGCAGCATTCAGAAGGAGTGGTTGTGGTGTGTGGCTCTAGGGCACATGGACTTCAGTAGATGTGGCACACAGGCCCCAGAGCGCAGGCCTAGTAGTTGTGGTACATGAGCTTAGCTTCTCTGCAGCACGTGAAATCTTCCTGGACTAGGGATCGACCCTGTGTCCTCTGCATTGGCAGGCAGATTCCCATCCACTGCACCACCAGAGAAGTCCTATTTGAAAACTTTCAAATGATGGGCATTCTTATCAGCATGAGATGGAGCAAACCCATCTTTGATCAACTGAGATGGCATATAAAAGAAATGACTGTCTACTCCAGGAACTTATAATTTAACAAGTATGTCAAGATTCATATGTATGAAATAGTTAAGTAATAAACCGATGGTGATAAGTGATTTTTGTGTTAAAAATAATGGTTCAGGAAATAAATTATTTGGACTCTTGGAGACAAAGATAAATAAAAGGAGGGCCAAGACAGTTTCATAGACACATGAGACTTACAGATCAAAGAGAAATTTGATCTTTCAATTGGGTGAGATTTGTTTAGGTGAGTTCTAAGAGCAAGAATTCATGGGGTCACAAAGAGTCGGACACGACTGAGCGATTGATCTGATCTGATCTAAAGAGCAAGAATAAAGGTGTAAATACAGGAAGAAGTAAACAGAGCACAGTAGTATCTTAAAAAGACTAAATTACTGAGCAGCTTAGTACTGAAGGAAAGATGTGTGTGCCATTAATTTTACTTGAAAACCTCTGCTGGTGTCACAGACAACAATGTTGCAATTGGGAAGTGTGGCTAACACAAGTAAGATGAGGGTAGCAGAGCTTTTTTGGCATCTTTTGGTATTACAAGTAGCTAAGAGAGAAGCACTGCTAGGACACAGGACTTTTCCTGACTTCGAGAGCTAAAGTTAGTTCTAGTTAAGAAGTGCCAGTTTGTCCATGTCTTCACTGAGCTATTGTTGCATGAAGTGTGAGAAACTATTATACTTGAATGGGGAATAAATGCATAGATACTAGTATTATTTGGTTCTGTAGAGAACAATCAAGAGACTCCTTATGCCAAACGGTTTCAGCTTTTTTCACTGTGGTCCCCAGTAAGAAACTCATTTTAAATAACAATTGAATATACATGTTTATAACTATGTCTATATTGATTAAGACATTATATACTTCATGTTCATGTGGGTAAGAGTAGACAATGTTTACTGCTTACTGTATTTGTGCTGTCAGAAGCTATAAAGTTCCTTTAGTGTCATGCTTTTGTCTCCCCTTTAGTTTTTGGGTTTTCACAGAGACTTCTGAAATAGGATCTGAGGTTTGTAGTTCTTTAGCAGTAATCTCCTGATATGACACAGGAACCCTGTGATGTTGGGGTAAAGTTTAGGGAGGGAAAGTATCCTGTGGCCCCATGATGAGGTCTTAAGTCTTTTAGTGAGCCTGAGTTGGGTATTTCCCTTCCTGCAGGTAGTTAGACTTATGTAAAAATCCCAGTCATTCAGGCTCTGGTAAAGTAGTTTCCCTTCAGGGTAAATCCTTGTTAAGAACAGAAAGCTCTGGGCATATTGCAAAATGGTTACTTTCCCCCTCCTCCTGCTGGAAGCACTCCCATCTACACAGTGAGAACCTGATAGGGCTCCTTGAGGTAAAGCTCAGAAGAGCCAGAGAGACCCCTTAAAATTGGGCCCCATGGAGTTTTTAACTCTCAAGTTTGGGGAGTTTTAATTTTCAAACATCGAGGCACTGAACAGTTCATAAATTACAGTTGAAAGTATTCCTATCAGTACTGGCTCCTGCTGCTGGGCTTCTGCTGCTGGTAAACTGTGATTCTCTGTATCTTCCTGTCTCTCAAATTTTGGGAGTAACAATTTATCCTTAGGCCTCAGTCCTTTGACAAATCTAAGAATTGATGACTTGCATTTTGTCCAGCTTTTTTCTTGTTGTGAACATGAGAATGATACCTTCCAAACTATCAAAATTTTATTCAGATCAGTTCAGTTCAGTTCAGCCACTCAGTCGTGTCCGACTCTTTGTGACCCCATGAATTGCAGCATGCCAGGCCTCCCTGTCCATCACCAACTCCTGGAGTTCACTCAAACTCACGTCCATCGAGTCAGTGATGCCATCCAGCCATCTCATCCTCTGTCGCCCCCTTCTCCTCCTGCCCCCAATCCCTCCCAGCATTAGAGTCTTTTCCAATGAGTCAACTCTTCGCATGAGGTGGCCAAAGTACTGGAGTTTCAGCTTTAGCATCATACCTTCCAAAGAACACCCAGGACTGATCCCCTTTAGAATGGACTACCTGGATCTCCTTGCAGTCCAAGGGACTCTCAAAAGTCTTCTCCAACACCACAGTTCAAAAGCATCAATTCTTTGTCGCTCAGTTTTCTTCACAGTCCAACTCTCACATCCATACATGACCACTGGAAAAACCATAGCCTTGACTAGATGGACCTTTGTTGGCAAAGTAATGTCTCTGCTTTTGAATATTCTATCTAGGTTGGTCATAACTTTTCTTCCAAGGAGTAAGCATCTTTTAATTTCATGGCTGCCTAGCCAGACTCATCAAGAAACAAAGGGAGAAAAATCAAATCAATAAAATTAGAAACGAAAATGGAGAGATCACAACAGACAACACAGAAATACAAAGGATCATAAGAGACTATTATCAACAATTATATGCCAATAAAATGGACAACGAGGAAGAAATGGACAAATTCTTAGAAAAGTACAACTTTCCAAAACTCGACCAGGAAGAAATAGAAAACCTTAACAGACCCATCACAAGCACGGAAATTGAAACTGTAATCAAAAATCTTCCAGCAAACAAAAGCCCAGGTCCAGACGGCTTCACAGCTGAATTCTACCAAAAATTTAGAAAAGAGCTAACACCTATCCTGCTCAAGCTCTTCCAGAAAATTGCAGAGGAAGGTAAACTTCCAAACTCATTCTATGAGGCCACCATCACCCTAATACCAAAACCTGACAAAGATCCCACAAAAAGAAAACTACAGGCCAATATCACTGATGAACATAGATGCAAAAATCCTAAACAAAATTCTAGCAATCAGAATCCAACAACACATTAAAAAGATCATACACCATGACCAAGTGGGCTTTATCCCAGGGATGCAAGGATTCTTCAATATCCGCAAATCAATCAATGTAATACAACACATTAACAAATTGAAAAACAAAAACCATATGATTATCTCAATAGATGCAGAGAAAGCCTTTGACAAAATTCAACACCCATTTATGATAAAAACTCTCCAGAAAGCAGGAATAGAAGGAACATACCTCAACATAATAAAAGCTATATATGACAAACCCACAGCAAACATTATCCTCAATGGTGAAAAATTGAAAGCATTTTCTCTAAAGTCAGGAACAAGACAAGGGTGCCCATTTTCACCATTACTATTCAACATAGTTTTGGAAGTTTTGGCCACAGCAATCAGAGCAGAAAAAGAAATAAAAGGAATCCAAATTGGAAAAGAAGAAGTAAAACTCTCACTATTTGCAGATGACATGATCCTCTACATAGAAAACCCTAAAGACTCCACCAGAAAATTACTAGAACTAATCAATGATTATAGTAAAGTTGCAGGATATAAAATCAACACACAGAAATGCCTTGCATTCCTATACACTAATAATGAGAAAACAGAAAGAGAAATTAAGGAAACAATTCCATTCACCATTGCAATGGAAAGAATAAAATACTTAGGAATATATCTACCTAAAGAAACTAAAGACCTATATATAGAAAACTATAAAACACTGGTGAAAGAAATCAAAGAGGACACTAATAGATGGAGAAATGTACCATGTTCATGGATTGGAAGAATCAATATAGTGAAAATGAGTATACTACCCAAAGCAATTTATAGATTCAATGCAATCCCTATCAAGCTACCAACAGTATTCTTCACAGAGCTAGAACAAATAATTTCACAATTTGTATGGAAATACAAAAAACCTCGAATAGCCAAAGCGATCTTGAGAAAGAAAAATGGAACTGGAGGAATCAACCTACCTGACTTCAGGCTCTACTACAAAGCCACAGTTATCAAGACAGTATGGTACTGGCACAAAGACAGAAATATAGATCAATGGAACAAAATAGAAAGCCCAGAGATAAATCCACGCACATATGGACACCTTATCTTTGACAAAGGAGGCAAGAATATACAATGGATTAAAGACAATCTCTTTAACAAGTGGTGCTGGAAATCTGGTCAACCACTTGTAAAAGAATGAAACTAGAACACTTTCTAACACCATATACAAAAATAAACTCAAAATGGATTAAAGATCTCAACGTAAGACCAGAAACTATAAAACTCCTAGAGGAGAACATAGGCAAAACACTCTCTGACATACATCACAGCAGGATCCTCTATGATCCACCTCCCAGAATATTGGAAATAAAAGTAAAAATAAACAAATGGGACCTAATTAAACTTAAAAGCTTCTGCACATCAAAGGAAACTATTAGCAAGGTGAAAAGACAGCCTTCAGAATGGGAGAAAATAATAGCAAATGAAGCAACCGACAAACAACTAATCTCAAAAATATACAAGCAACTCCTACAGCTCAACTCCAGAAAAATAAATGACCCAATCAAAAAATGGGCCAAAGATCTAAATAGACATTTCTCCAAAGAAAACATACAGATGACTAACAAACACATGAAAAGATGCTCAACATCACTCATTATCAGAGAAATGCAAATCAAAACCACTATGAGGTACCATTTCACACCAGTCAGAATGGCTGCGATCCAAAAGTCTACAAATAATAAATGCTGGAGAGGGTGTGGAGAAAAGGGAACCCTCTTACACTGTTGGTGGGAATGCAAACTAGTACAGCCACTATGGAGAACAGTGTGGAGATTCCTTAAAAAACTGGAAATAGAACTGCCTTATGATCCAGCAATCCCACTGCTGGGCATACACACTGAGGAAACCAGAAGGGAAAGAGACAAGTGTACCCCAATGTTCATCGCAGCACTGTTTATAATAGCCAGGACATGGAAGCAACCTAGATGTCCATCAACAGATGAATGGATAAGAAAGCTGTGGTACATATACACAATGGAGTATTACTCAGCCATTAAAGAGAATACATTTGAATCAGTTCTAATGAGGTGGATGAAACTGGAGCCTATTATACAGAGTGAAGTAAGCCAGAAGGAAAAACACCAATACAGTATACTAACGCATATATATGGAATTTAGAAAGATGGTAACGATAACCCTGTATACGAGACAGCAAAAGAGACACTGATGTATAGAACAGTCTTATGGACTCTGTGGGAGAGGGAGAGGGTGGGAAGATTTGGGAGAATGGCATTGAAACATGTGAAACGTCATGTATGAAACGAGATGCCAGTCCAGGTTCAATGCACGATGCTGGATGCTTGGGGCTGGTGCACTGGGACGACCCAGAGGGATGGTGTGGGGAGGGAGGAGGGAGGAGGGTTCAGGATGGGGAACACATGTATACTAATTAAATAATTTTCTATTAAAGAAAAAAAAAAAGGAAAAAAAATAATTTCATGGCTGCAATCACCATCTGCAGTGATTTTGGAGCCCAAAAAAATAAAGTCTGACACTGTTTCCACTGTTTCCCCATCTATTTCCCATGAAGTGATGGGACCAGATGCCATGATCTTCGTTTTCTGAATGTTGAGCTTTAAGCCAACTTTTTCACTCTCCTCTTTCACTTTCATCAAGAGGCTTTTTAGTTCCTCTTCACTTTCTGCCATAAGGGTGGTGTCATCTGCATATCTGAGATTATTGATATTTCTCCCAGCAATCTTGATTCCAGCTTGTGCTTCATCCAGCCCAGCATTTCTCATGATGTACTCTGCATGTAAGTTAAATAAGCAAGGTGACAATATACATCCTTGATGTACTCCTTTCCCAATTTGGAAACAATCTGTTGTTCCATGTCCAGTTCTAACTGTTGCTTCCTGACCTGCATATAGGTTTCTCAAGAGGCAGGTCACGTGCTCTGGTATTCCCATCTCTTTCAGAATTTTCCACAGTATATTGTGATCCACACAGTCAAAGGCTTTGGCATAGTCAATAAAGCAGAAATAGATGTTTTTTGGAACTCTCTTGCTTTTTCGATGATCCAACGGATGTTGGCAATTTGATCTCTGGTTCCTCTGCCTTTTCCAAAACCAGCTTGAACATCTGGAAGTTCCCGGTTCATGTATTGCTGAAGCCTGGCTTGGAGAATTTTGAGCATTACTTTACTAGTGTGTGAGATGAGTGCAATTGTGCGGTAGTTTGAGCATTCCTTGGCATTGCCTTCCTTTGGGATTGGAATGAAAACTGACCTTTTCCAGTCCTGTGGCCACTGCTGAGTTTTCCAAATTTGCTGGCATATTGTGTGCAGCACTTTCACAGCATCATCTTTCAGGATTTGAAATAGCTCAACTGGAATTCCATCATCTCCACTAGCTTTGTTCATAGTGATGCTTCCTAAGGCCCACTTGACTTCACATTCCAGGATGTCTGGCTCTAGGTGAATGATCACACCATCGTGATTATTTTGGTCATGAAGATCTTTTTTGTGCAGTGAATACTATGTTTTTTCTATTTTATTTAATTCTATCTCATTTTAAAAACTGCAGTTACAGCCCTCTAAACTGGATTGCCTTTATGGTTATATATGTGTTAAAGGAAACACTAACGAATTCTTCCATAACCTGAAAGTAGGAAAACTGTGACTCCAGAAACACTAAAAATGATGAATTTGATCAGATAAAAATTTAAGACATGATTATAAAAAGACAGATTTAAACATCTTAAATGATTCACTGGGAAAATTATATGTTTCAAGGGGTTAATATTACTAATACATATTTAAGCTTCTAAAATGAAAGGAAAAAGACAACCCTATAATAAGATGAGCTAAAAATATGAGTAAAGTTCATAGGAAAAAGAAATGCACATGGAACTTTAAAAAAGTTTTTAACCATGTTCATAACAATGAAAGTGTAATTTAGAACCTCATTGAGCTGTCATTTCTTTTTTATCAGATTGGGAAAAGTCCAAAAGTTTGACAACATACTCTTGATGAGGCTGTGAAAATATAGGCACCCTAATACATTGTTATGGAAATACAAGATGTGGGAATTCCCTAATACATTGTTTTGGAAATACAAGATGTGGGAATTCCCTGGTGGGCCAGTGGTTAGCACTCTGCAGTTCCATTGCATGGGGCACGGGTTGGACCTCTGGTTAGGGAACTAAGATTCCACAAGGATTTCAGTGCAGAAAATAAAGAAAAAAACTTAACTTCTACAGAGAAAGGAATTTTTTAACACATATCAGAATTATGCAAGTACATACCCTTTGACCTAACAATCTATTTCTAGGAATCAACTATAAAGATACATTAGGAAAAGAAGAAAAAAAGAGTTTGACAAGGAATTCATTAAAGTACTATTTGTAATAACAAGGACTGGAAACAACCCAAATGTCCTTTAATAGGGGATGGGTCAAATAAAACCATGCTATATCAATACAATGACATACTTTGCACCTGTAAAAAAGAAATAAGTAATATTTATAACTGTGGCATGATCTCTATGATATACTCTACAGTTTTAAAAGGAGTAATTATGGTATGCTGTCATTTGTCTATAAAAATAGGAAATAACATTTCCTTATATTAAAAATAAGGGCTTCTCTGGTGGCTCAGGCAGTAAAGAATCTGCCTGTAATACAGGAGATCTGGGTTTGATCCCTGGGTGGGAAAGATCCCCTGGAGAAGGGAATGGCTATCCACTCCAGGATTCTGGCCTGAGAATTCCATGGACAGAGCTACAGTCCATGGGATTACAAAGAGTCAAACATGACTGAGCGACTAACACTTTCACACACTGAAAATAAAAGAAACAACAACAAATGTTGGAGAGAATATAAAACAGCAGGAACTCTCATTCATTGCTGGTGAGAACATAAAATGGTATAGCCACATTGGAAGATAGTTTGGTAGTTTCTTACAAAACTAAACATACTCTTACCATATGATCCAACAGTTACATTCCTTGCTATTTACTCAAATAAGTTGAAAACTTATGTCTATGCCAAAACCTGCACACAAATGTCTATACCAACTATCGTGATTGGCAAAACTTAGAAGCAACCAAGATGTCTTGCAGCAAATACAATGGTTTGAATGTGTCTTTCCTCAATTTATGTGTTGAAATCTACCCACCAAGCTGATCATATTAGGCAGTTGAGCCTTTGGGGAGTGATTAGGTTATAAGGGCAGAGTCATCATGAATGGAATCAGTGCCTTTACAAAAGAGGCCTGAGAAAACTCCCTTGCTCCTTCCACCATGTGAGATTACATTGAGAAGTTAGCAATCTGCAAGAGGGTCTTCATCAGAACACAACCATGCTGCCACCCAATCTTGGATTTCCAGCCTCCAAAACTGAAAAATAAATTTCTCTCAATTATAAGCCACCCAGTCTCTGGTATTTTGTTATAGTGCCAAGGAATTAATGCTTTGAATCTGTGCTACTGGAGAATACTCTTGAGAGTCCCTTGGACAGCAAGGAGATCAAACTAGTCAATCCTAAAGAAAGTCAGCTCTGAATATTCATTTGGAAGGACTGACACTGAAGCTGAGGCTCCAATACTTTGGCCACCTGATTCAAAGAGCCGACTCATTGGAAAAGACCCTGATGCTGGGAAAGATTGAGGACAGGAGGAAAAGAGGGTGACAGAGGAGGAGATGGTTGGATGACATCATCAACTCAATGGACATGAGTTTGAGCAAACTCTGGGAGATAGTGAAGGACGGGGGAGCCTGACATGCTGCAATTCATGGGGTCACAAACAGTCTGACATGACTGAGGGACTGAACAACATTATGTGTTATATATGTATATATATAATATGTTTAAATTTTTCTTTAAAATTTTTAAATTTAAAAACAAACCTAGAAAGAACATTAGACAGTGTCAACAAGCTGTTTTTCCAAAGAAAGCTGCAATAACACCACCCATTTCACATATTCTTTAACAATGTGGCCTTGCTACTCTCCTATCACAAGGTGGAGTCTATTTCCCCTACCACTGAATTTGCCCAGCTTTGGTACCTGTTATGACCATTGGGAGATGTGAAGCTTTGACTTCTGAGCCTGGGCCTTAAAAGGTATATATCTTCTATCTTTGCTTCTTATAATGCACCTTCTGGGGATTCAACCATTATGCTGTTAGCAGGCCCAAGCAGCTGCATGGAAAGACCTATGTAGAGAAAAATCAAAGTCCCTAATAACAACCCCAGCTGAATCCCCAATCAGGAACCAGAAATAACTTGCTAGCCATGTGAGTCAGACCATTTTAAACCTCTAGCTGTCTTAGCATTCACACTGACACTATGACCCCTGACAAAGGAGAAAAACTAGCTAGTCACTGACAGCATAGTGAAGTGAAGTGGAGTGAAAGTCCCTCAGTCATGTCCGACTCTGTGACCCCATGGACTATGTAGTCCATGGAATTGTCCAGGCCAGAATACTGGAGGGGGTAGCCTTTCCCTTCTCCAGGGGATCTTCCCAACCCAGGGATCGAACCCAGGTCTCCTGCACTACAGGCACATTCTTTACAACTGAGCTATCAGGGAAGCCCCCTGACCCATAGAATCATGAACAAATAAACTACTCTTTTTTGTTTTAAATAATTGAGCTTGAGGTACTATGTTACATAGCATTGAATAACTGATTTAAAAATGTAAGAACATCTTGCAGAGATCATTACTTCCTAATGAGAAGAAAATATAGAACTATAACATAGATATGATCTTTACGCAAACAACTAAAAATAAAGATGAATTTAATTTAAACACCAAAATAATTGATTTCACGATCCATGAAATTAAAAAAATACTGCCTGAAGTAATGCAAGGCAGATGGTCAATAAGTGGTTCAGAGCTGGAAATATCTTTACATTTTTAGAACAATGAGGTCTACTTAGCTCAAATAAATAGCAAAAGTAGAGAAGTAGCAAGGAAATAAATGAGGGAAGGCTAATAGAGACATTAACCTTAAACGTACCAGTTAACACTGCAAACTTTATTCAAGAGGCAACAGGAAGTTGGCTGAAGATCCTAAACAGGACAATAACATGATTTAATTTGTATTTTAACAAAAGTAGTTGCTGTAGAAGGGATTAGTTTAAGAAAAAACTTGACACAGCCAGGCCAGTTAGGATGATTTCCAGATATGGTTATGAGAATTTAAACTAGATAGGTAACAAGTACATACAAATTCAAGAAGCAATTTAATAAATAAATAAGAGATAGCTGAATGGGTAAGGGAAATGAAGAAGGAAAATTCAAATGTGATGCTGAGATTTTGAGCTGGAATAAATGAGAAAACTCTGGTAGATGCTGATAAAAAAAAAATTGAGAAGAGATAGTGGCTTGAAAGATGATGAAGATGTGGTTCTAGACCTACTGAGTTAGTAAAATGTCCAAGTAAAAATATCCCATGCCCAATTTCTGGCACAAAACTAAATTAAGGTGAGACATTATCAATCACAATATTAAGCAGTATTTCCCAAAATGTGTCTGTCAAGCAGTACTGATATGAGATGCCCCATTCAAAGAATCTGAGACCAAATAAATTTGGAACATGCTTGCTCCTTCTTGGATATCCATAATGCACATTATAATAATGAACATTCAAAATGATCCTTCTGTATGGAAGTCTATATAACTTTGCTAAAGCAAAGCATTTCAAACTATGGTCAACCTTTGTCATACTTTATATCATGACACACTTGGAAAATGCAAGATGAAACTCATCAAGAATAAACTTAATAGCTAAAGTCAGAGTAAGTGAAAAGTGGAAAAGAAGATTGAGAGCAAAGGTCAAGGTGTTAAGAGCTAAATTATGACAGATTGTGTAGAAGGGATTGTCTGACAAATGGAAGATGATCATGGAAATTCAGTGCCAGAGAAGATCACAGACACCAACCTTTAAGTGGGTTTCAGAAGGACAAGATGGTATGGAAAATCATCATAAGATAATGACTATTATAAGCATGAGGTAAGATCAGTATGCTGTTTAAAAAGGGAAGGGGAGCATTCATAATTTTTCTTAAAGAGATTTTAGAATTTAGAAAAGATGCTAGCAGAAATTTTAAAAATTCATTAGAAAGGCTGGAAAATAAAAATACAGAAACTTTTCAGATAACAGAGTAAAAAGACAAAAATAGGAAAGAAAAGATAAGCCATTTAAGAAGTCCAATAGACTGTTCAATACATCAGTGTCTCTTTTGCTGTCTCGTATACAGCGAAACCAATACAATATTGTAAAGTTAAAAAATAAAAAATAAATAAATAAATAAAGCCTATTTCCTACAAACAAGGAACGGGGACATAGAAAGGATTTGTATCCAGGAACTTTACAGGGGCCTACTCAGTTTCACCCGCCAAATATGGCCCCCTGCTTGTTGTTATAAATAAAGTTTTATTGGAACACACACACACACACAAAAGAAGTCCAATACCCAAATTTAAAAATTCCAAAGAAAATGCAATCAAAGACATCAACAAACAATAATCCAAAATAATTTGCAGAGGACCTGCTTAATGTATAATGCCTTAACATGCTAGAAAAAAAAAAATAGATCCATACTAATGTCTATTATTATGTATTTTCTGAACACTGGGAGCAAAGAAAAAGTTCCACTCATTTTCAAAGAGAATGTACGTAGAAGGGTCAAGTATCAGAAAGGCTTTGGAGTTCTTAACAACAGCTCTGGAATGTAGAACACACTGAAGAAATGACTTTAAAATCCTGAAATTTCTAATCTGCAATTCTATACCCTGATAAACTACTAATCAACTCTGCGGGAAACTAAGCCTTTGAAATTGAGTTATATGATTATGCATATTTTAGGTTGGTGTGAACATAATTGTGATTTCAGGCAGTGAATTTTGAATCATTATAACTAGGCTCAAGGACATCTTTATTCATCAAAATAGGAACCATTACCATCAACACATTTTTGCCAACAAGAAATAAGTTTGTTTATTCCTGTAGCATAAAAATCCATGCCTTGGGATTTGATGAACACGTGGAAAGCATTTTCTGCCTCTTGCTGATTGTGGAAGCATTTTCCCTGCAAAAAGTTGTCGAGATCCTTGATGAAAGTGGTTGGTGAGAGGTCATGAATATGGCAGATAAGGCAAAACTCTGTAGCCCAATTCGTTCAACTTTTGAAGCACCGGTCATGTGACATGAGGTTGGGTGAAGTGGGTCCTTTCTGTTGACCAATGCTGGCTTGAGGCATTGCAGTTTTCAGTGCATCCCATTAATTTGCTAAGCGTACTTTTTGGATGTAATAGTTTCCCCAGGATTCAGAAAGCTGTAGTGGATCAGATGAGCAGCAGACTACCAAACAGTGACCATGACCTTTTTTTGGTGCAAGTTTGGCTTTGGGAAGCGCTTTGGAGCTTCTGGGTCCAGCCACTGAGCTGGTTGTCTCCGGTTGTCATATAAATCCACTTTTCATCGCACATCACAATCTGATCGAGAAATGGTTCTTCATTGTTGCATAGAATAAGACGACACTTCAAAGTGACGATTTTTTTTTTTTTGCAGCCAGCTCATGAAGCACCCACTTATTGAGCTTTTTCACCTTTCCAACTTACTTCAAATGCCAAGTAACTATAGAATGATCAACGTTGAGTTCTTTGGCAACTTCTTGTGTAGTTGGAAGAGGATCAGCTCAGTGATGGCTCTCAGTTGGTCATTGTCAACTTCTGACGGTGAACACTACACTCCTCAACTTCAAGGCTCTCATCTCCTTTGCAAAACTTCTTGAACCACCACTACACTGTATGTTCATTAGCAATTCCTAGACCAAATGCATTGTTGTGTTGTGAGTTGTCTCTGCTGCTTTACGACCCATTTTGAACTCAAATAAGAAAATACCTTGAACTTGCTTTTTGTCTAACATCATTTCCCTAGTCTAAGATAAATATAAAATAAACAGCAAGTAGTGTCATTAGCAAAAAAAAAAAAAGCAAGAAATGTGCGTCAAAATGATATATAACATAATCACATTTATTTTTAAATGTATTCTAATATCAAACAGCAAAGTTCAACAATGCAAAACCTCAATTACTTCTGCACCAAATTAATATATTAACTGAAGAATTAAATATATAAAATCACTGACCAAAGGAAAAATAATAAGACTATGAAATCTAATGGAAGGAAAGTAAAATTAATACTATATTTTATGTGGCTCAGCAGGAAATGTTGTTTACCTAGTTATGATTGCAAATCTGGAATGTTGATCTAACTGAACATCATGTAACTATCTTGGGAGAGAGAGTACAGGGAACAAATATATTGGTAGGGGAATAGAGATGCAGGCAGTATATGAATGGTTTTAAACAAAAACATAGTCTAACTGTTCATCTGGAGGGGGATGACATGAAATAAAATCTACATGATATAGCAATAAAACTCTGTTATTTAGAACTGTTCAGGTAAATTTTGGGCTTCCCAGCTGGTGCTAGTGGTAAAGAACTCGCTTGCAAATTCAAGAGACATAAGAGACTCAGATTCAATCCCTGGTTGGGAAAGATCCCCTGGAGGAGAGCATGGCAACCCACTCCAATATTCTTGCCTGGAGAATCACATGGACAGAGGAGCCTAGAGGGCCACAATCCATAGGGTCACAAAGAGTCAGACACGACTGAAGCAATTTAGCATGCATGATCTAGCACACAGCATAGGTCAGTTTTAAATAATGAAAATAAATGGTTGCTTCTGGGAATTAGAAAACAGAGGAGGTGTAAGGGAGAGGGAAATGTTGCTTTAAAGATTATTTAACTCTTAACTATTTTGTGTGCATATCTTGGATAAAAACTTTAAGTATAAAGAAATTAAGAATGGAAAAGAAAACATCTAGCTAGCTAGCTTAAGATCCCTCATAGGAATAGTTTTGATGTTATCCTTTTGTCTGATGAAAACCAAGAGGAAGGCAGTTGGCTTTTACAAATAGGAGATCATTTTGAATAAATGTTGTCGATGGTACTCTAAAATGAAGTGAAGAATGGAAGTATAGATGCATTGAAATTGTCTGCATCTGTGTGTGGAGAAGGAGGGCAATAACCTTAGGGACACAGCCTGTCTAACTACAAATATAATAGCCCTCTAAATAGTTCCTGATGAAATAGATTTAAAAGGTAGACAAAAAGTGAGGTAACTTTTAGTCATATGCAGGGTTCCTAGAAACATTGTTCAATATTAATTTTCGAATGTACACTGCCACATATTTCTTTGATATTTAGATCAAATTGTGTTGAATCCAGTGAAATGTCAAACAAACTTGTGAGTCCGTTATTTTGTTTGGTCACACATAAAAGACAATATTTAAGAAGCAAAACCTTGTTTACAAGTTTTGTGATATTATTATGATTTTCTTTTAAAATCACGTAATTTGTAAAGAATGATTTATAGATATTTATAAGAGCTTCATACTAAAGACAGTTCTTGGCTTTTATGTCATATCTTTCAAAACTTTAATGATTACATATATCTTAAAATGAAGAATATATATATGATATACTCAATTCTCAATAAGAAAGTAGAAAATATTTCATTTTTAGAAACTATATATATGATTTTATGCATATAATCATTTTACTATATGATTTTATATATATAATTATTTTAAGAAGTTATCAAACACCATTCATCTTTACCATTTAAAAAGCATGATTATTTTGCATCAGCTGATATTCTGCATACTCTAGCCTAAAAATATCCAATAGGAAAATACAAAAAGTATTCTTATATTTTGGCAATTTTTTTTATCGTAGCTGTTATTTTGGTGACATGATTTATTTATTAATAAGATATTAAAATTTTTAATCAAAATTTAAATAGAGTTTATTTGAAATTTAGAGAATTTCAAAGTAATTTGTCTATATATATATATATGTGTGTGTGTGTATAGACTCTGATTAGAATTATCTAATTCTACATTAGTTAGTTAGTTAGTTAGTTAGACATTAGTTAGTTCATTTTTAGCTTTTGTCCAAATAGGAAATTGAAGAACAGAATGGTTTAGTGGTTCCCTAATTCTAATATGACACAGCTGATTGGTGAAAAAGAGCAGTGATAAAGCACTGGTGTCCTGATCCTCAATCTCATTCTACTTCTATGACACCAGTGGTAATGGAAATCCAGTTTTGACAATTATGAATATAACTGAAAAATTTTAAGGAGTATGATCAAGTTATGATGAAAGTGGAAAGGAAAAATAAGCCTTACAAATTATTCAGTCAGAGTTAGGAGAGAAAATCTTCATCGAGGAAATGGGAAAAGTTTAGTAAAACTTTGCAAAGTTTGGATCAGATTTCTTACATATATGTTTGATTCTAAATAGAGTAATTAGAGTTCTAAATAGAGCTATAAAAATAGCCCTCCTCACTCTTCAGTCTGTGTTGCATGGAAGGACAGAACTCTAAAAGAAAGCCACAATCCTAGTGGTCAAAGAATTTAGAGACCCAAGTTTGGGATTGCCCGAATAACTGAAAATCTAGGGGTAAATCTCCAAAAGGAAGGCGCTTCTGGGTAAGACGACACAAAATCTGTATGTAAGCTCCCCTCAAAATGTTGGGTTATGCCTCAGCTGTGAATGTGCCGTTGAGAATCTAAGGAGCCTAGCTGAAAGTAACATCTGAGGAAGACTCCAAGAACTAAGATTTTACCTGCCACAGGTAAGACACACTTTGCAGTTGAAATCCAACCAAGTTATTGAGTTGACCAAAAAGTTGATTCAGGTTTTTCTGTAAGGTGTTATGAAAAGACTCAAACTTTTTGCCAGCCCAATAGAAGGGTTTGGCAAACACCTTGGACTTTCCATAAATTTAGGAATAAAAGCTACATCACCAAAACTAAAGCATAGAGCTGCGCTAACAAAAACCCAGCCTCTCCAGACTGAAGGTGAACTTTCTGTAATTTACCTACTTGCTGGAACAAAACTCAGCACTTTTCAGAGGAAGATCCAGAGATTTTGCAATGTATTATCCACAGCATAGCAATAAAAAATTATTAGAAATGGGAAAATGTGACTTATATACAATAGAAAGAGACCAACAGAGGACATAGGTGTTAGATTTGGCAGAAAAAGACTTTAAAATAACTTTGATACATATATTTAAAAATCTATAAGAAAAGATGGATATAACATATAAAGAAATGAGTAATTGGGAATAAATAATGGAAAAAGCAAAAATGAAACTGTCTTTATTCACAAACAACATGATTCTAGATGATTGTCCAAAAAAACTATTAGGGCCAATAAGTGAATTCAGCAAAGTTGGAGGATATAAAGTCAGTATTTCTATAATGTTTCAACAGAAAATTGGAAAATAACAATTAAAAATAAATATTTTTATAATAGTATCAAAAAAACATTAAATCCTAAGAATGAATTTAAGGAAAGGTATAAAATATCTCTACTTTGAAAATCACAAAACTGCAGAAAGAAATTAAGCAGCTCATTTAGAGTTGCTTAATGAGTAAGATACATCATAAACATTATTGCAAGACAATATTATCAAAATGCCATTTCAGCCCAAATTGATCTATAGATTCAGTGTGCTCACAACTCAGAATGCTTTGTTGTTATTTTTGTTGTTGGAAATTGATAGTGTCACATGAAGTGTTTTATGAATATACAAAGGACTATACAATGATCAAAAAATCTCAAAAAAGAAAATGATTCAGAAGACTTAGATTAACTGATTTTAAGACTTAGTATAATGAAAGTGAAGTCGCTCAGTCATGTCCGACTCTTTGCGACCCCATGGGCTGTAGCCTACCAGGCTTCTCTGTCCATGGGATTTTTCAGGCAAGAATACTGGAGTGGGTTGCCATTTCCTTCTCCAAGAGATCTTCCTGACCCAGAGACTGAACCCAGGTCTCCCACATTGTAGGCAGATGTTTTACCATCTGAGCCACCAGGGAAGTCCTTAAAATACCTTAGTATAAAGCTACAGTAATTAAGACAGTGCATTACTGGCATAAGAAAAGACAAATAGATTGAACAAAATAGAAAATCTGAAATAGACACCACATATCCTCAGCTAATTGACAGAAATGCCAGAAATTCAATGGGAAAAAGAAAACATTTTCAACAAATGGTGCTAGAATAACTGGACAGCTATGTATCCTGACATGTACATCACAATGCATTTAAAAACTAACCTAAGTTGCCCGGATTCATTTTGATATTTGGCAAAACTAATACAATTATGTAAAGTTTAAAAATAAAATAAAATTGGAGAAAAAACCAAAAAAAAAAAAAGAAAACCTAAAAATTAAAGCCAAAACTATAAAATCCCTAGAAAGAAGCATAAAGAATGTCTTTGCAATCATGCAGTAGGCAAAGATTTTTTTGGTATATAAAAAGCAGTAATCATTAAAGAAAAATATGATATATTGGAATTTATCAAAATTAGAAACATGTTCATCAAAAGACATCTAATTTAAGCAAAATGAAAAAGTCACAAACTTGCTGCTGAGGCCTAGTAGAATTATATTATATACCTTATATACATTGAAAATGTGATTTTAACCCAGATCTCTTGATTTTGAATCCTTGCAGAACAAAATATAAATATGATAAATCTTGACATTGCAGAAATACAGAAGTTGAGACATTAAAAATGGGCAGGAGAGGTAGATGTTTGAATAATAATGTTAGTGTCTTTAACACAAAAAGTGAAAGAGAGTGGCAGTCAATGGAATAGGCAATAGAAATTTCAGTATAACATTTAAGGTCAGTAGGTAATCATTAATAAGAGGGGGAGGGATAACTTGGGAGACTGGGATTGACGTATGCAAAATACCATCTATAATATAAATAAGAACCTACTCTATAGCACAGGGAACTCTACAGAAACTTTGTAATGGCTTATATGGAAAAATAATCTAAAAAGAGTGCATATATATATATATATATATAACTGATTCACTTTGATATATACCTGAAACTAACACAACATTGTAAATCAACTATATGCCAATAAAATTCTGCCCCCACAAAAAAAGATACCACATACTTTTTCCACCTTGGGAATGATGGTTCTTTTTGCTTGTATTGTCCGCAGAATAGGCTGACAGCCTCATCCTCCTGCAATAGTACCACAATATTATAGCTCTATTAAGATACATTTCATAGAGAAGAACACCGTTTGTAGTTTATGACTTTTTTCACCAATTTGAAATAGTTGATATTTATCATGAATATGATGTCTATGTATTTTTATTCAACTAGGAGCAAAGTGGCTTCCTAGGTGGCTCAGCGGGTAAAGAATCCACGTGAAATATTGGAGATGGAGGAGATGCAGGTTCAATCCCTGGGTTGGGAAGATCCCCTGAAGGAGGACATGGCAACCCACTCCAGTATTCTTGTGTGGAGAATTCCATTGACAGAGGAGCCTGGTGGGCTATAGTCCCTAGGATCGCAAAGAGTTAGACACTACTGAAGCAACTGTGAAGAAAGCTGAGCGCTGAAGAATTGATGCTTTTGAACTGTGGTGTTGGAGAAGACTCTTGAGAGTCCCTTGGACTGCAAGGAGATCCAACCAGTCCATTCTGAAGGAGATCAGCCCTGGGATTTCTTTGGAAGGAATGATGCTAAAGCTGAAACTCTAATACTTTGGCCACCTCATGCGAAGAGTTGACTCATTGGAAAAGACTCTGATGCTGGGAGGGATTGGGGGCAGAAGGAGAAGGGGACGACAGAGGATGAGATGGCTGGATGGCATTACCGACTCGATGGACATGAGTTTGAGTGAACTCTGGGAGTTGGTGATGGACAGGGAAGCCTGGCGTGCTGTGATTCATGGGGTCACAAAGACTAGGACACGACTGAGCGACTGAACTGAACTGAACTGAACTGAAGCAGCTTAGCATTCACACACAGGAACAAAGTACTTTGTCAACAGTTTTAAGATGATGAATGTCATAATTAACTAGATGGGGAAAATCTTTTCACAATATATATGTATGTCAAATCATCACGATGTACACCTTAAATATATTACAATTATGTATTTGTCAATTACACCTCAAAACTGAAAAAAACAAAAAATTTTTTAAAAAGTCAGTAAACAATAGAAATCAAAGTAATAATATGATTATTAAAACTGGTAGGAAGAAAAGACAAGTAGCAAATAAGTTGATAAATCAAAATTGCAGTAAAACAGAAACATTTAACCTCTGTAAAACTGATTTAATGATGAGAAAAAATGAAGGAACGAATTCTGCTTTTCATTTTATGTCCGTTCTCTAATATTTGATTTTTCCATACAAATGTATTTATTGCATTTTTAGAGAGAAATAAGTCAAAAGATGATAGAAAAGAAGGGAAGGAGGGAAACCTACATACCTAGAGGTTATCATTGCATAGTGAGATTTCAGATGACTTCTTTCTTCACTACACCAACCAGTATGACTAACAATATTTTTATAACTGTAAAAAGAAAATAAAGTCATTTGCCCTTTGAAAAACAGAAAATCTCAAATTAAAAAAAAAGAAATCAACCTTGTTGAGGTACTTTAATGCCTACTGGAAAATAAAGGTACTTTATTCCAACACTACTGGTAGTGTTGGAACTATCTAGTGGGAAAACACTTTTCAGAATGTCAAAGTGTTATTAACTTCTTGGTTGGCATCATGATATTACACTGAATACAATCCATTATTGTTTCAGTTGATGCAGTCTGGAGAGTCCTTAGCCTCAAAGTGCCAGGTAGACTGAAGAATAGTTGCCTACTAGTCAAGCAGAAAGTTCTCAAAATAATAGAATTACTGTCAAATGACACTGAGTTCTTTGCAGTTACTGTGGGAGCAAATAAATCCTAAAAATATCCCTATGGCAGTGTCTTTACAATTTGTACTGACATAAGCTCTTTAGAGATTCTTCCATAAGATTAAGTCTACGCCCACAATTATGTCATCATGTATGCAGAAGTGTCATTTTTGCTCAGTTTTTGTAATTTGTTTACAGGCCTGGAAGAGCAATAGCAAATGGTGATGTCCAGAACCATCAGTCACTTAAGATACTAAAACCTGTTGTAGTGCTCCCACTAGAGCTGTGATGCTGGTTTATCGATGTCCTAAATTAAGTGTGTGTAGAGAAAAAAAAAAAATTACATGCCATAGGAATGTGTTTTATAGCAAACAGGATATTGTTCCAGAAACTAGTCATCAAGTTATGTTGGCCATTGTACATGAAGCACATCTGGGAATTATTCTCAGCAAAGCATTGGGTAGAAGCTCTCTTTCTAATGGCTTGGACTTTATCTAACTACTGCAAAGACTGAAAAGAAATAAAGCACATGTCAAGATCCAGTGTATTATTTACCAGAGTTGATTCCATGATATGTAATGGTAAAACCTTAATCAAGAATCCCTTATTGATTTTTTAAGGTTATATTAATAACTTAAATAGGCTTCCCTGCTGGTTCATATGGTAAGGAATGTGTCTACAATGCAGGAGACCCGGGTTTGATCCCTGGTCAGAAAGATCCCCTGGAGAAGGGAATGGCAACCCACTCCAGTATTCTTGCCTGAAGAATTCTATGGATGGAGGAGCCTGGTCGGCTACAGTCCATGGGGTCACAAAGAGTTGGACACAACTGAGTGACTAACACTTCACTTCATAGGTTATAGTAGGCTTTTTCACAAATGACAACAAAATGTTCCAATTTCCCTACTGCTTGGTTCATAACTTTGGGTCAGATAATTTCAATAAATTTTCTGCTGTGTGTGTGCAATTTTTTCAGAAGGTAGAGAATTGACCTGCAATGCAGGAGACTCAGGTTCAGTCCCTGGGTCGGAGATCCCCTGGAAAAGGAAATGGCAACCCACTCCAGTATTCTTGCCTGGAGAATTCCATGGACAGAGGAGTCTGGCAGGCTACAAGTCCATGGGGTCGCCAAGAGTCAGACACTACTGAAGGACTAACACTTACATTTAGGATTATCTAAGGACCTTGCTTGTGCTTTCCAGGGGACACTAGTAGTAAAGGACACGCTTGCCAATGCAGGAGAGAAATGAGATGCGAGTTCAATCCCTGGATCAGGAAGATCCTACTGTCTGGATGGTCCCTATGTCCAATCCCAAGAGATTGAGATTTAATTGGTCAGGGGTGTGGCCTGAACTTTGAAATTTTTTAAAAGTCTCTAGGTGATGCTAATATGCAGACAAGTTAGAAACCACTGACTCAGAGCATAACAATGCCTACATAAGGTGCAGATGGCCTAAGCGTTTTATAAACATTCCATGCATGCGTGCTCAGTTGTGTCTGATTCTTTGCGACCCCAGAAGAAGGGGTTGAGGCTTGCTTATCGAGCTGGTTGATGTATATGGTGGTGGTGGTTTAGTTGCTAAGTCGTATCTGACTCTTATGACCCCATGGACTGTAGCCTGCCAGGCTCCTCTGTCCATGGAATTTTCCAGGTAAGAATACTGGGGTGGGTTGCCATTTCCTTATCCAGGCAATCTTCCCAAGGCAGGGATCAAAACTTCATCTCTTGCATTGGCAACTGGATTCTTTTACCACTGAGCCACCTGGGAGTAATGTTTGAGAACATAAGGCCACATTGCTACAAAACAAAATCAATATATCAACCCCATTTGCCTAAGTTCAACGTCTAAGCTGTCAGTTATAACACAGCCTAGCCTCAAGCAAGATTCCTATTCATAAATTTCCCAACACAAGTGAGGTGTAGCATATTGACAATCTCAGTTTGGGGGAAAGGGAGGAAGAAAAGAAAAAAAAAAAAATCCCCCTCAGAGTTGTGTTAGTAAGTTCCAAATAAATCATAGAAACCACTGTTTTATCATATCTTGCAATGGTCTCAAGCAAATGTTCAGGCTGAAAGGATGGTAAAGACCACTGAAAATTGTTGCAGAAAACTGGAGTGTAAGATTAGACGTGTTTCTCATCCTTCCAGGTTAGATAATAGTTTTTAGTTCTGCAGAATTTTTAATAAAAATTTGCATGAAAAGTCACTCCAAGTGCCTTCTGAATTCATCAGCATTTCAAAATACAAAGATGTCTTCTGGAAGTTATACTCAGCACTTAATTTTCACTTACCTATACAACAATAGTTAATATTTGTAAAGAACTAAACAAATGTAGCTTTCAGCCACAATAATTGAAACAGTCTGTGTTCAACAAAGCTGAGATATAACTGAAGTGATAAAACACCAATGTATTAACTGGGAACATATCCTTTATGGAACAATTTACAACTGGAGATTTTGCTCCATCTTCTCAGACCAGAGTTAGTTAAAAGCACCTTTTTAAAAATTTGTTATTTTTTGCCAAACCACGTGGCATGTGAGATCTTAATTCTCCAATCAGGAATTGAACCCACACCCCCTGTATTGGGAGCATTGAGTCTTAACCCCTGAACCACCAGGGAAATCCCTAAAAAGCATCTTGAAACACAACTACTCTCTGTTGTAACACATTGCTTGTCTGAGTAGCAGCTGAAGAAGAGGAACAAAGTTAGAAGACAAATACTATCTGACTTCAAAATTTGACATAAAGCTATAATAATTAAGACAGCGCAGCATTGTCATGGACAGGCAAATAGATCAATGGAAAAGAATA
Organism: Bos mutus; assembly: GCF_027580195.1. Taxonomy (NCBI): domain Eukaryota; kingdom Metazoa; phylum Chordata; class Mammalia; order Artiodactyla; family Bovidae; genus Bos; species Bos mutus. The sequence goes on along the minus strand of NC_091630.1, from coordinate 25,875,201 downwards.
AAGAGACCAGAAATACAACCAAACATGAATAGAAACTGCTTTTTGACAAAGGTGTATAAGGCAATTCAGTGGACAAAATCTTTTCAATAAAGGGTCCTGAAGCATTTGAAAATACATACACAAAAACAAGAACTTCTATCCATACCCCTTACAATTCACAAAAACTAACTTAAAATGAATCTTAGATATAATGTAAAGATCTATAACTATAGAACTTCTTAACAAACAACACAGGAGGAAATCTTTGAGACCTTGGGTTTAGACAAATATTTCTTAACTACAGCACCAAAAGGATAACCCATAAGAGAAAAAAATAATAAATTGGACAAAATCAAAATTTTAAAGTTCTGTTCTTCAAAAGATACTGTTAAGAATAGAAAGGTAATCCAAGGACTAGGAAAAAATACTTGCAAATCACATATAGAATATGGTGCTTATATCCAGAATATTCAGTGAACTCTTTAAACTCAATAATAGGAAAACAATACCATTTTTTATAAAGGGAGCAAAGTGTTTCATCAAAGAGCTATAGGAATAACAAACAAGAAAATAAAAAGATTCTCATTATCATTAGTCATTGCTGCTGCTGCTGCTGCTAAGTCGCTTCAGTCGTGTCCAACTCTGTGCGACCCCATAGACGGCAGCCCACCTGGCTTCCCCGACCCCAGGATTCTTAAGGCAAGAACACTGGAGTGGGTTGCCATTTCCTTCTCCAATGCATGAAAGTAAAAGTGAAAGTGAAGTCCCTCAGTCGTTTCTGACTCTTAGAGACCCCATGGACTGCAGCCTACCAGGCTCCTCTGTCCATGGGATTTTCCAGGCAAGAGTACTGGAGTGGGGTGCCATTGCCTTCTCCATCATTAGGTACATGCAAATTAAAGCCACCAGGGGATACCATTACACACCTAACACAATGGTTAAAATAACTGACCATACCGAGTATTGGTGAAGATATAAAACAACTGAAATTCTCATTCATTGCTAGTAGAAATTTTAAGTGGTTCAACCATTCTGGAAAAAAGTTGGACAGCTTCTTAAAGAGTTTAGCACACATCTACTATGTGATCCAGCCATTCCACTTCTACATGTTTATCCAAGAGAAATGAAAACACAGTTCCATACAGAGATTTGCATACAAATATTTATAGCAGTTTTACTAGCCAAAATCTGGAAACAATCCAAATGCCCTTCAATCAGTAAATGGATAAACAAATTGGGTTACTGTGTCCATGTGTGCTAACTCGCTTCATCTATGTCTGACTCTGCAACCCCATGGGCTGTAGCCCACTAGGCTCCTGTCCATGAGATTCTCCAGACAAGAGTACTGGAGTGGGTTGCCCTGCCCTCCTCCAGGGGATCTTCCTGACCCAGGGATGGAACCTGTGTCTCTTACATCTACCTGCATTGGCAGGTGGGTTTTTTACCACAAGTGCCACCTGGGAACCCTACTGTATCCATACTACCAGAATAAAAAATAATGAACTATTATACATGCAGAAACATGGATGAATCTGGGAATAATTATGCTGAGAAAGAAGCCAATATATATGCTGTGTAATTCCATATATGTAAAATTCTAGAAAATGCAACCTAATATCTCGAGTGGTCATCTCAGCTGGAATAGAAGTAGGAAGGGTTATAAAAAAGGCACAAAAATACTTTTGAGGGTGATAGGTATGTTTATTATCTTGCTTGTGGTGGTGGCTTCACAGGGTATGCAAGTGTCAAAACATATATTTTTTAGTACAATTCAAATATGTGCAGTTTAGTTTAAGTCAACTACGTCTCAACAAGTTGTTGAAAACAAATTTTAAAGCTCTTCTTTTTTATTTAAAGACTGTGTTAGCATTATCTATGGTGGTGTCATTTTTATTTTGTATTTACTTTGATTATAAGCTGCAGTGATTTCTAATATGGCTAGACTTTTCATTTTTAGAATACCTTGTTAAAAGCCTGTTTTATCACTTAAAGACAGCACCAATATTTTAATCAGTTGTCTGGGAGAAAACAAAAACTCCATCTCCCTCAAAAATAAATTAGGAGTCCCACAGATTAGAAGGTTGCATAAACTTTTATAATGCTGTATGTTTTGAAATTCAATAATTGGCAAGTTTATGCAGCAGTCTACGGATTTATCTCATGTATTCTGACCCATCTGTTAAAACAGGCAATTACCAGAGAGCACTGCTGGTGAGAATATACATTCTCAAGGCTAAAAATATACCCACACATTTAAGTACATTTACTCTCTAAGCATCAATTTGCGGAAGCTTTTGTTTGTCCTTTTTGCCTTTCTCCAAAGGTAAATGGCACAGCAGATTCTTAAAAGACAAAGTTGCATTTTAACAAGCTGGTTTTAGGATTTGTTCATGTTCTGTGCTTACAGTTATTTATTGCTTTTTTAAAGGTTATATAGGTAGGTAAATATGACTAAAGGTTGATAAAATAGAACAGTTTTTACAGAACACCTCACTGGTTTAACATGGTAAAACTTCTGGCCTTTAAAATCATTTTAAATAGTGAATATCTTCAGAATTATTAGACTTGAAGTGTTTATGACATATAGATAAGAATAGATGGTTTTAAATACCTACAGAGAAATGTCCATATCTTGCTTTTATAATCTACTTTATGGTAATTTACCTTAAAGTAAGGATTAAAAGTAAATTCTTATTCAGGACTTTGATGAATGAGATATTAATAATTCATATTCTTGTTAATAGGGATGCCATAGATAGTATGCCCAGATTTCTAATTTTTCAAAGGAAAAGTATTATTAAGGACATTAAAAAGAGGCCTTAGAATACCTAAAACAATCTTGAAATAGAAGAATAAAGTGTGAAGAATCACTTTTCCCCATATTGGGGCCCACTATATAACTACCATGGTCAAAACTATATGATACTGATGGAGGAAAAGATGGATGAATCAATGGAACAGAAGAGAGAACACAGAAATAGACCCACACTCCATCAGTGTCAGTGTCCTGGTTGTTAAATTTAACTGTGGTTTTGCAAGACGTTACCACTGAGAGGAACTGGGAAAGAGTACAAGAGATTTCTCTGTACTAACTCTTACACATGCATCTGAATCTACAGTTATCTCAAATAAAATTGGACTTTAAAAAATACACTAAAATAGTAGCAAATGAAATCGAAATTTTTCTGGTTTGCTTTTAAATTAAATATAGTATTTCACAGTTCTTTGTGGCTTTTATTATAAAGATGAGTTATTTGAAATTTCTAGTTAAGTGAATTGTCAATGAGTAAGCCTGGACTGTACATAAGAATTGCAGTAACAAGACCTAAGATAGTTCTGGAAATAACCCAGTAACCCTTTCCAGGGTTCAGAAAGGTGAGACTTAGCAATTTGTCAACCTTGATAGCTGTTGGTGCCTCCATGCATTACCTATGTCTCAGTCATCTGACTTTCTTATGTAATGCAATAAGGAAAGTATGTTCTTCATCAGGATACTACAATACTTACATTTTTGTCATAGAGAATTGCTTGGAATGGAGGAAAGCCATGGTGACCAGAAGTGACGTGTTCTCTTTGAGTATGAGAAGAGATACACGGGGAAGAAACACACATTAGAGAAGAACTGGATTCTTCCCTATGCTGAAAGGAAAAAACTGAATTTTCCCAACACATCATCGTTTGTTTCTGCCCCTTCATCCTGCTGGAATCACCTGCTTCATGCTTACATGACTTGCCTGAACAATTTAAGTAGTCTACAGATGGTCCCCAGCTTATGATGGTTAGACTTTAAATGTTTTTTTTTTTTTTTTTTTTACCTTACAATGGTGTGAAAGGGATACACAATCAGTAGAAGCCATACTTTGAATTTTGATCTTTTCCTGGGCTAGTTCTATGCAGTGGAATACTCTGGTGATGCTGGGCAATGGCAGTGAGCCATGCTCCCAGTCAGCTAGACCATCACGGGATAAACCACAGCTACACTTAAAACCATCAGGACCCATACCGCCATTCTGTTTTTCACTTTCAGTACAGTAGTCAGCAAATTACATGAGCTGTTCAACACTTTATTACATAACAGGTTTTGTGTTAGACAATTTTGCCCAACTGTAGGCTAATGTAAGTATTCTGAGCTTGTATAAGTTAAGTTAGGATAAACTATGATGTTCGATAGGTTAGGTGTATTAAATGCATTTTCAACTTACCGTATTTTTAACTCATAGTGGCTTTATTGGAATGTCAAGGAAGATCTGTAGTGATTTCTTTGCTCTGACCTGTTTCTCAACTCCTACCCCTAAGTCCATCTTCCAAACTGTCCCCAGAGTGACCTTTCTAATAAGCTCGCTCACCAACTCTCTATTTGAAATCCAGTCATTGCTTCTGATTGTCTAAAATATAGAGTCTAAATTTTGCTGGCCATTCAAAGCTACCCAAAATCTAGGCCCAATACCTGCCACTCCTAAGTACACATCCCACAGTCTGTATGGGCCACTTCATCATCTCAGAACACACCATGCTTTTTCTCGTATGGGTCCTTTAATTTTTAATCTATAGTGCCCATCTTAGTCTTTGCCTGGTTAATGATCTCACTTTCTCCCTGAAGCTGTCCTCAATATCTTGAGACAGCTCATCACTCCTCCTTTTTGCTCTCACGGGATTTTACATGGAAGAATAGTTACTATTTATTGAGCGCTTACTAGGTACCAGGCACTGTGCCTAACTAAGCATTTTACAGACATGATCTCATTTAATCTTCCCAGCAGCCCTATGAGGTCATGTGGCACTTTTCTCACTGTCTTCTCATTCATTGTTTTCATGTCCATATCCTCAGTAGAAGAGCTTGGTCTTGTTCATCTTATCTGAACGACCTTCTCCTACGGTGTCTGATCACATCTGGTGTTTGATAAATGTTTGTCAAGTGAGGGGACAATGGAATGAACAAAGTGAAATAAATTAACAATAGGGTGCTTTTAAAAATATCCTTTTAGAAAGGACTGGCTTTACCATATTGTACATGGCCAGAGCACTGGAAATGTGCTTCCTAATCCAAATATCGCGCTTCTTGCTCCTGGCATGATGCCTGAAATCCCCATGGTTCTCAAGAATGTCCTGCCTTTATTTTTTATTCTTATTGCCAATAGCCCAGACTAGACCCTGTCTTGCTTCTTAGTTGATCTACTCATCTACTTTCAGGTCTTGTCCTCCTTAATTATTACTAGCCACCTTGGAAAAGATCAATTTTCTTAAAATACTAGTCTGATTATAAATTTTCCCTGCTCAAAAACCTTAAATTTTTTAAAAAGGAATC